>NC_054539.1:25041308-25348183 GCF_017654505.1 Polyodon spathula
TTTGTCCAAAGAGAGTAATAATATACTACTGCATATGATACTGTGCCTGACTGCTTTTAAACGTTAAAATATTGATTCATCAATTGTATAAATAAAACATTTTATGCAAAGTTTTATCATGCTGTTTCAATTTGTGATCATGTCATACCAACCACAAGACACTCCCTGTCCCACATTTGGTATACGTTAGAAGTATACTGGAAGGCCAAACCTAAAGGCATATGATGGAAACATCCCAAGGGTGTGTTTTAAATGCACAAGTGAATAATCCAGTTAAATTGGTTTCCATTTGGTCTTCCTGTTTTTATATGTGTGGGTTTTTTATATCATTAATGCACTCCAGGGTGTGGTGCATTTATTAGGAAGGGGTTGTTCCTATCAAAGTGATCACCTCCTCAGAACTCGAAGACAGTTCACCATGAGCAACGTCCTGCTTGTTGATACAGCTAGCTTACTATCTTCATTCAGTTTTTGGGTTATTTTGTGTATGAATTGCTGTTTATCAGTTGTCACAAACCTCTGTATCTGTAATGTTTAATTCTATCAATCAGCATTCCCATATCATCAGTAGATTTCTGTTGTGGTTGGCATTTACGACACAGTCATTGTTTTTTTAGTTACAGTTACAGTCTGGGACACAGATGCTGCCACATGAACCATGTCCCTTTGAAACCAAACCTTGTGGAGAATAGGATGTTACCATCAGTCGTACAGGAATAAAGTCAACCACATTTTGGCATTATTCATAGAATATTTCTGGTCACTGCTGACTGATGTTAAGGTTTATATTTCCTAGGTACTGTTACCAATAATCTGTACTTTTCTATCAAACATTCAAATTGCATGATTCAGTGGCAGGGCAAACATGTGCTTGGCTACTTATTTTGTGTTGACTGTTGTGGAACCTAAATCTGTGGCTTTTTCCCTTTTTTTGATGTGTTTGTTTGTTACATTTCTTCTGGTAAGACAAAACTGTCTTGTTAAACAAAACCTTCTTTCACTTTTATGATTTGTGTGGTCACAGTCATATTTGCACATGCTTAAACAAATTAGAACAACATCTGTGCGATGCAGGCCATTTTGATTTGGATGTTGTTGTCAGTAGGGTTTGGAAGAGAGATCATGCAATGTGTTTCTATTTCTGTGGTACTGAAGGTTTATGATGCTTATAATACATTTTTTCAGTAGTGATGTTAGTTTTTGGCATTATCATTGAGGGCAGTTTGGCTGACTATAAATGCGTGCCATAAAAATCTTATAATATGACATTATAAATGGTGGAAAATGTACCATATTCAAGGTAAATGGTGGGGTTGCTTCCTGCATTAAAACATTTTATTCTGGGGTTTTTACCACAATATTTATTTTATTGATGTTGCATTTGATTTACTGTATGATTCCTTACACATTTGGTTTGTACAGAATATAAAATGTTAGTGCACTTGGATGTGTAATATTATCCAATGTCTTTAATAATGTAACAACATACTTTTGCAAAACTATTTGAGCATGACCAACTTCCTTTTCTTGTATGCAACTATTAAAACAGAAGAGTTGTTTTTCATGCTTTTTACCATAAACAAACTTGCTAGAAAGACTATTGTTTAAATAATGCACTGAAATAGCACAGAAACATTCTCCTACTCATGTCAACATGACTTAAAAAAATAAGTAAAGTTGACCATGCCAATATGGAGTAAATATGCTTCAAACAAAGAGATGTAGAAATAACGAACATCTTTATCAAGTAATTTGAAGTGAAGGAAACAGAAATTAGAATCAGTCACGTTGACTGGGAGGTTAATTTGGCCATATTACCACACACTGCTAACATTGCACTATTTTTTTTGAAAGGAAAAATAAACTGCAACAGGGCTTGTAGAAGGTCTTCAATCAATAAGTTTTTTTGCTTTTTTTTAAACTAGTTAACAAACGTTTTGTTTTCTTTTGAGAAAAAAATGGTGTTAACATACAGTAGCAATTGCTTTGTGAAGCTGACCAATTATTTAAAAGAACAAAGAGTACACATTTGAGCAATGGAGCTGCAGTGCAAAATCCAGTGTGGCTAAAATGCTAAAAGTAGTACCACTCTTACTGCAGCACTAGAAACTTTGTAACATATCAGATCAAAGCCTCAGTTCACAGGATTGCTACTTACTGTGCATCATCAATTTCAAAGGATGTTGTCTCTACCCCCTGTGCTTCTCCTTGTACAAATCAGCTTTCCCCCTCTTTTTCCAGTAATATATTATCATTTTTAAATGTACATAGCACATAAAGCATCCCACAGCGCTTAATATATGTTACTCCACACATTACCATTTTACTCTCTAAATTTTAATTTGCTGTTCACTTATGGATATCAGTCCACATGCTGCAGTAGTCCAGATATCTGGCTGTAATCATTCGTAACAAGTCTTAATAGAGTCTGTTTTTGGTCATCAAAGGCTCTTTCACATGTCTTCCAAGTATGGATTTGTTTATTTACAGGTATACCTATATGTGAAACATCACAAACAACTTAATTTGCAACAGAATACAATCTGAACCATGAGGTGGTCAATCTGTCAGAGCACTTGCCCTGTTTTTTTTTTTTTGTTTTTTTGTTTTTTTTTATTGTAAACTAAAAACACTTTGACTGCAAATGAACAACACTGAGGGAATGAATTAGATATTTACATACTGTAACTACTTATTACCAAAGCAATAGTTGTCTGTGTTGATAAATTAAGCCTAAATAAAATGTTAGGATATTGTAGGATATTTTACTGTATGTCACTTTATTTCTACACATTTGAGGTGCAAAACCTGCATAATGCTGCTGTAAAATGTTTAGTCTCATTACAATAGTAGTTTTAACCCCTATTAATGTACACAAACTTAGTTATGGTAAACAAGATACTGACTGTTGCCATACCAATTATAGCACTGACAGAAATATATCCAGCAAACCAACTTACAACACTAGTAGTACACTACTCTTTCAAATAAACTTGTTATGATTTTGAATGTGAGGTTCTTAAGAACAGTAATATTGTCACTGTTTACACTGTGGCACCTCTCTCTGTACAAATTAAGCCATGCTAATTTTCATACATTTAAATTAAGATATAGCTTTGCAGGATGAATTAAATTTTGGGTATAAAACATAAGAAAAAGGCCTGGAACAGAAAGTTGGTTTAACGTAAAGGTGTTGGTATATCAACGTGAGATGTAATAGTCTACTTGATTCCTATATAACAGTTAACCTTACTATCATGGAGAAACTATTACCAATTTAGTAAAAAAAAAATAATAAAAAAAGCAGTATTTCTATGGATAAATGAATGCAATATAACAACTATGTCAAATATTGAAGCAGGTTATATATTAAAGTCTGCTCGTTATTTAAAGTTTTCCAGTGCCTATGCCCACAGCTAAACTCTGTGGTATACAAGCACCTTTTCACCCACTGTGCACATTTCTTTTGTCAAAATGTGAGGGTACATGGCTTACGGTTGCGATATAAATTTCTGGTATAACACACAGAAATATACCGACCAACTAAATAAATAAAGACTCAGCTTACGCTTTCTGAACAGCTTGAATTTCTTCAGAGACGGGGTCTGTGCTGAAGTATCTGGGGGAGTGGCTTCCATCCTGATGTGTTTCCGTTGTGTTGTGGGCTTTTCGTATTTCTGTTTTCTGTTTTTGTATTTGTGTTTCCTGCTTTTTTGTGTGTGTGTGTTTTCATATTTAGCATTTGTGTTTTTCAATTTGTATTTGTGTTTTTTGTTTGTCACATATCTTCTGCACAGGTTCAGGCAATTTCATCATCATTTAGTAAATCTCCATCAATTACACAGACATTATTTATACTCAGCTTTTGCATTTCTTTCCTGGTTTTAACCATTGTTCAAAGAAGCTTACAGCCCACTTACATTTTAGAAAACAAATAATCACTGGTAATGATAGTTAGGTGTTCATCTGTTTTAGATTTGGCAAAACTCTGTTTCTGGTTAGCATACTTTTGTTTTTTTTTACATTTTTATTTTTCTAATGCCATGTTCATGTCCATCTGAGAAATACATGCAATGTGAGAGACAAGAATTTTAACTGTTCAAACTGAGCATAACAAAGGGCGAAAACCAAATCATTATCAAATTAACAACCAATTGATCTAGTTATCAAAGAAGTATCAATTAGCAAAAAAACTCAAAAAACTTTTCAAGTGGCTTTTACACGCTAATGCAGTGTGGGCGTGTATATTCGCTGCTGATTGACAGGCAGGGGATCGAGACAGAGACAGTGTTGCCAATTTAGCGAATTTGTCGGCAAATCTGGCGACTTTAACACTAGAAGGACTGGAAATATACTCATAGCTAGAAGCCCCACCGCAGTCTTTCTGACTGCTGAATTTAAAACACTGTAAATAGCATAACTAAAAGAGAAACAGGTCGAATCGAATATATATATATATATATATATATATATATATATATATATATATATATATATATATATATATATATATATATTGTATTGTTTGTTGTTTTTTTTATTGGGTACTCCACAAACCTCTGATCAAATAAACATCTGAACAGACATCGGTTTACAGCATATGGTATATATTTATAAAACTGAAACAGTAGCAATACATTTTTTTTTGCGTTTCAACAGCAATCGGTTTATTATCAGATGAGCAAAAGCAACTAAACAACGTAGATAAATAAACTTAGAAAAAAAAAAAAAAAAAAAAACATTTTACAGAAGCACACAGCACTGAAGTTATAAAAAAAGTCTAATTTATTTTTCTTTTTTTCAACAAAAGGGTATTCATGTATCTTGAGTCTAAGGCTGTTTACAATCAACACAGATAATGCGCTTCTCCATGCCGCCTTTCTGCACAGGGCACAGCTGTCTGAAGTTTTATTTTTATTGCTCTTGCCAACCTAGCATTGACGTCTCTTGCGTCTCTCAACGGGGTTGCCAGCTTCAGCTGTGGGTACACGCTTGGCAGTCTCCCTCTGTTCCAAATGCTTCTTGCAAAGTTCCTGTGCTAATTGTAACACGTATCCTCTCCTTGGTAAATTATTCTCTGTGCATTCTTTGTAAAGTACCCAGGAGCTGATGGCTGCTAGGTCCAATACATTGTAAAACACCTGAACAGACCATCGGCGGGAGACAGCTTTCAGAGAATACTTCCGTGCCATCTGATCCAAAACATCAACTCCATATTTTGTTGCATAGTAAAACTCCACGGTCTCTAGTATTTATTTTTACAAGTCCCGATGCTAATTGACTGACCAAAGCAGCACAACTGGCAAGCAGGCGTCAGCCTTCAAAAGACTGACTAATCTGAATACAGCTGAACACATTACGGACTGGTAAATAAAAATAATAAAGTAGAATACTGTTCTGTATAATCCAAATACAGTTGTTTTCTGTGTGGCCATCAATGTTACTTCTCTCGGGGCTTTTAGGTATAATGTAATATATCTCCTTTATTTCTGGACTCCCGCGTTTTATGCTTTGTGAAAATATTCAATACATATGGACAGAAAGGTGTATGAATACGCAACCCCATATGTGTTAAACGACTGGAGAAAATTACATTTTAAAACCAAAAAACGCCAAAATGACCATCACGAGTCTTCTAGTGTTAAGGGTTGATGACAACATTGTTTTTTTCAAAAGCGACTGGCGACAAATCTAACGATTTCCAGGACTATCAGCGGAGAATTTCAGATGTATAAAATCGCCAAAATGTTTTGATTAGTTAACTTTGTGTAGTTATTGATATGTCTTTGTGCAATGATTGTCTGGTGACTTTTGCTTTAAATGTTGCCAGAAATAAGCCAATCTGGCGACTTTGAGATTTAAAAAGTTGGCAACAGCGGACACCCCGCATGCGCGCATGTTTTATTTACATAAACACAGATCATGCAGAAACCCCACGTGACGCTATGGTAGTCACATGGGACATACGGTCCGGCGTACAAAAGGTAAAATAAACAGTGTACAAAAACTATAAAATAAATAAAAGGTGCTGTAAAAATGGTGCACGCTACTCTTAATACATGGGAGGTCCTGCTTATTCACCTTGACCTCTCTACTTGGTGCAGTCTACAATCCCTGAACAAATCTCTTCTGTTCCGTTCTAAACAATTCTGACTCGGGCTACTTGCCCGGCAGGGGCAATCAGAAGATAACAGCAAGGGCTTTAGGTCTCTTTGTCCAGCCAGTGTGGACGATGTTCAGCCCATTGTCTTTGGCTTTGCAGCAGCCATGAGATTAATACAATCCCCTTTTTATACCTGATGCCCTGCAGAAACACACCTACCTGCTGATTAGATTCCACAGCTGGCAATCTCGCACAGCAGGCAGGCTCTCCCAGGAGCATCAGGTACTTACTTACTTAATTAATTAATTACAATAATCACCAGCTATTTACAATATACATTTACACACACAAAACAAACAAACAAACAAACAAAATCTTCATGTGCAGGGCTCCAGCCCTTCCACAGTGGCATTAAACAACTCAACTGTTGAACTGGTTAAAAAAAAAAAAAAAATCCACAGTGGCACTCAAAACAGTGAATTGTTTTCAGGGATTCAACACTTATTGTTGTTTATCCCTTACAGAAGTTCAAACACGCCAACAGTCTGCTACCACAATGATGTTGCCCTTCCTGATAGTTTTTTAAGGAATGTTAGAAGTTTGAGCATTTCTATTGTTTGTAAACCACGGGAAATACTGTTACTGGAAATTAAAAGTTAATTGACAATTGATGTCAGCAATGTAAGTTTTATTGAGTTATTTTTGTAATAATTTGGCTGTAATTATTTTTTAAGAAGGTAGATTGTAACAGGATGAGGAGCCCTATACAGTTGTTTATGTTTATAATGGGGTCTCCGCCTCCGCCCGTGTTATTTTGTGTTTGTTTATTTATTATTTATGTATATAAATGATGCAGAAAGCCATGTGTTTTGTTCATTATGATTTATTTGTTATGTGTAATTGTATAAATGATGGCGAAAGCTGTGTGTTTTGTTATTGTTTTGACGGCATAGCCGAATGCTTAGTTTTGTTTTTGTAGTGTGTTGCATCGTGGATGGGAAGCCCCTTCCACTATTAAAAACCTTGTGCAGAAGATGGTCATCTCCCGAATTAATTAGTGCAATTGTTGCTAAATGGAAGATGGTGGGGTGTTTAGAGGAGAGAGAGAAGAAAACTAAAACAACACCAAAATATATACGGTATATCGCATCAGTGAAGGCGATTGCCCAGCCTGACCAAGGCATTTGTTTTGTGTTCGTGATTGTTTTGTTTCAACTTTTATTTTTGTTCTGCGAGCATGTGTTTTGGTTTAAATATTTATTTTTATTTTTGTTTAAATAAACGATGCCGCAGGAGTCTTTTGCCGGCAGAAGTGCCTTTGTTTTTTTCTGTTCCTGCATCTGGCCTGACGACACCATATGCGGTCCTGTCACACGCATAATTAAGAATACCATAATTATTATCTGTTTTCAAAATATATATACTGTACTTTAGTACCATTAAAAGCTGCAGTAATAGTGCTGAGAATTTGTCTTTTTAATATATAACACTTGATTGTGTGTTTACAATCTGCCATTTTAATGCTGTGCTTTAAATTAAATTGAAGCTACATTAATTTCTAAGTTTAAAGATATCCTAATAGGGATATCAGCTGTAATTGGGTTGTAAACTATTTTTGTATCTGTAATACCACAGATAAGCTAAATAAGAGTTTAAATGTGTTAACACTTATATTGCTGAGGCTACACAAGTGTCTCATTATCAGCACATATTTAAAGTAAAAATGAAAAGGCTTGGTTATTTTTCTACCTAGATATGTGCAGAATCTGACAATGATTAGACACATGTGTTAAGTCCTGCTATGTGTGGTAAACACTTATTGTGCAGCTAAACCAGAAAGGTGCAGTCAGTTGTTGTTGCTATAAAAGGTGGAAATCGCTGATGAGAAATGTATTACTATTATTGCCGTCACACTGCTGAAATGTATCAGCTGGTATGGAAATGAGGTAATTCAGAGGTGCAAATTTTACAATAACATTTCAGGTTTGTACCTAAATTGTGGACCACAATTATTAACTAAATTGTTCAAAATTGTCTTTAAAAACCAGCTATTATGAATTACTCATTCCATGTAAAACCAACAAATGTTTAGTGGTATTCAGAATTAAGGAGGTGTATTAAGTTCATGCTCACAGAAGTTCACATAGTTTTATGTATTACTGAGATATAATTAATACAAGAACAATCCTTTACATTACTGTTAAGCAAATAACAACAAACAGTCTGAAAGGATGATTACTCTGGTTCTCCAATGGCCCTGTTTTTAATCCCTGCACTCTTAAAGGGTCATTCCCCAAAGCATTGTCTGAATTAAACATCGAATTGAAAATGCCACATTAAAAAAAAGTACAATTTAATATATTAATATAAAGATAATTGAGTATTAATTCTGTGGAAATCTTAGTGCCTTCTACTTTTAACACCTATAGCATGGTTGAAACATGAAGTACCAGTCAGACTACTTCAATATTTGTACACCTGTTTTGCAGATAAGAAATATTTACAGTGTAAAACAACAGACCAATTCTAAATTGTGAAAATATGTGAAAAATGACCGGAAAAGCTGAAACAGTATAATTCACTGCACATGTAGATGGATAACACATTTCTTTGTTTTTCTTTTAACTTAAGCTTCTTTGAAATGTGAAGATAACTAGTCAAGCTTTGCAGTTCATCCTTGCATTGCAGTACCAACCACGTGCCAAAATAAGCTTCCTAGCAAAGGTGTCCAATCATGGTCCAGGTCGGGATTCCACTCCCGGTTTGACAGGTAAAATATAATCATTTACTTCAGGATTTGGTTTAATTCATTCAATTAAAAAAAAAAAAAAAGATCAAGGTTGTTACAAAGACCAGGAGTGGAAGGGCCAACTTTGGCCACCTGTGCACTAGGCAGACATTATGGAATGCTTACACTGAAGGTGACTTATATGCTAGTCTAGGGTGACTTGTTTGCTTCTCAGTTTGCAGGGCATCAAGCTTTCATAGCCATGACATTTAGCATACAAGACATATTGAGGTCCAACAAAGCAATAGTTGTAGCCATTCAAGAATTACAAGTTGCCTATGGGATTCCGTGCTGGAAGCAAAGTTTAATTTTGCAATGGTATCCGGTAGGTGACTCCAAAACACTGTTTAATGTTTTTACATTTGTTTATTTATTATATAGGAAACATAACAATGGTAGTTTATTGACTGCAGTGTAAAACATGGTTTGGGTAATCAATGCTCAAGGGCATTTATACCCAATCATTTAACATATTGACTGTGATGTGTGCATAATAACAATGTATATAAATGTTATACCAAGTTAGTGTTGTACTGTAGGGTATAGTAGTTATAGCCTACTGTAGGGGTTATTCCTATTGGTGGAGGTGACAACTATTCCTTTTAACTTTACAATATGCTAATGTATCGATTGTACCGTACCCATTTAAAATAAGGTTTCACAGCTGCAGTCATAATCACTCCCTTGTGCCATTTTGCAGTTGAAACTAAATTGTCTCAAGAAAATTGTGTTTCAAAACAAGCAGAGCATATGCACATCTGTGTGCATTACAGATCACGGAACCTTGACTTTTCTTTGTTTCATTTTGTACTTTACTACCACATGCTTAATCCCACATCTGGACCTGTTGTTTTATGAAATACTTCCCACAGATGATGTCAATTATATGTTTTGGTTCTGTTTGTCAATTTACAGACATTTAAAGTAGGACTAAATGAATCAACAAGCACAAGAAGAGCAACTTATGTGGTCTGCTTTCTGACAACATTAAACAGCCTGATACACATCTAAAATCAATACCTGTTAATGATTACTAAAAAATATGTTATGAGCTGAGATGTGGACCATCTGCAGATGTCTGGTTTAATGTTGCATTCTTGTTTGCTCCCTATTTACCAGAAGATGTCCTGAAGTTTATTAAGGACTCCTTGCATGTGCCGGTAGTATGTCTAAATCTGCTTGACGTTTATGTAACATCTGCCAGCAATACAGGTGGAATGCTTTTATGCTTTCCTTAAGTGATTCAGACTTGGCCTCGAGAATTTTTTTCTGTAAGCAGTCTATTGATGATTATAATATATTCCAAAGAGATTTGTATGAAGCATTGCCATTTCATCTAAAAAAAAAAAAATCCTTCCATTAATTCATATTCAAGAACTCCCTTGTGTTAGGATTTACATCTAGCTTTTTTTCTGCAAATTTAAACAGTATATCTTCAAACCATTCTTTGAAGTTGACCGAGCATACGTAACCTTATAGTGACCTCTTTGTAAAACTCTGTTACAACTTCAAATAGACAGACAGCATTATAAAGCATGATGTTAGTTTGAGATAGCTGGATAAGTGTGCGGGTGGTCGCATAATGCTTTATAATGCTTGTTAGGCATTTGTAAAATGTAACAAATGGATTATGAAGGGCTATGTATGACATAAAACAAGATCAGCACTTAATTTTTTTTTTTTTGCCTAACATTTGTCTTATGAGTTCCAAAGCATATGTCATTGTCAGTTGACAATGGAATGCCACCAATCTGAGCTTTATCCAACTATAAAAGAAAAAAAAAATAAACTAAGCTAGCAAAACCAGTTTAGAAAACAGCAAGATCCATAAGAAGCATAGAAACACAGTCTAAAGTATGCAAAGCATTAAGCAATATGGCAGATAACATGGAATGCATACATTAGCAGCCCACAACGTGGCTTACACTAGTCTAGTCTAGGATGCCTTGTTTGCTTCTTTGTTTCTTTCCATCTTTGCTTTCATAGCCATGACATCACCACAAGATAGTGAGGACCAACAAAGCAACAGTGGCAGCCATTCAAAAGTTACAAGTTGCCTACGGGAGCCCACACAGGAAGGAAAGTTTAATGCTTTACTGTACCGGATAGGTGGTGCCACATTTTTACATTGCAAAGTTCAGACTCGACATTGTTTACTGCATGAATTTGATTTTATCCCTTTGGATAAATTAGACTAAATAGAAAGACAATAATCTTCCCAAACAGTGCTGAACAAGAACACTTTATAATTGGATATATATATATATATATATATATATATATATATATATATATATATATATATATATATATATATACAGTACCTTGCAAAAGTATTCAGACCCCTGACCAATTCTCTCAAAATCAATTATTGTAAGGTGACATTGGTTTTATGCTGGGCAATATTTTTAAGAAAAATAAAAAACTGAAATATCTTGCTTGCATAAGTATTCAACCCCCACACATTAATATTTGGTAGAGCCACCTTTCACTGCAATAACGACTTTAAGTCTTTTGCACACAGTGTTGGAGTGATTTGCTCCAGGTTGTTCAGGTTGGTTGGTTGGTTGGTTGTGAACCGCAATTTTCAAATAGTGCCACAGATTCTCAATGGGATTGAGATCAAGACTTTGACTGGGCCAGTGTAGGACATTCACCTTTTTGTTTTTGAGCCACTCCAATGTTGCTTTGGCCTTGTGCTTGGGATCATTGTCCTGCTGAAAGGTGAATTTCCTCCCAAGCTTGTTTTTTAGCCGACTGAAGCAGGTTCTCTTGCAGTATTTTCCTGTTTTTTCCTCCATCCATTCTTCCTTCAATTGTAACAAGATGCCCAGTCCCTGCTGATGAGAAGCATCTCCACAGCATGATGCTGCCACCACCATACTTCACTGTAGGGATGGTGTGTCTTGAGGCATGGGCAGTGTTAGGTTTGCGCCACACATTGCACTTTGAGTTTTGGTCAAAAAGCTCTATCTTGGTCTCATCTGACCACAAAACCTTTTCCCACATCGCAGCTGGGTCGCTCTCATGCTTTCTGGCAAACTCCAGACGTGCTTTCAGATGGTACTTTTGAGAAACGGCTTCTTTCTTGCCACCCTCCCATACAGGCCTGTGTTAAGCAGAGCTCTTGATATGGCTGACTGGTGCACCATTACTCCACTCCCAGCCACTGAACTCTGTAGCTCCTTCAAAGTGATTGTTGGCCTCTCTGTGGCTTCTCTCACAAGTCTCCTTCTTGTTTGAGTGCTGAGTTTTGAGGGACAGCCTTTTCTTGGCAGTGCCTGGGTGGTGTGATGCAGCTTCCACTTCCTGATTATTGATCCAACTGTGCTTACTGGGATATCCAAACACTTGGATATTATTTTGTACCCTTTCCCTAATCTATGCATTTGTATTACTTTATCTTTAACTTCTGTAGAATGCTCTTTGGTCTTCATTTTCATATTCACAGCCTTACCAATGATCCTTCAACAGCGGGGGTTTTATCCAGAAAATGTGACAGCAACTTTAACGGTTCACGGGTGGAGGCCAATGGTAAGGTAATTGTGTCCTCGTTAGGACAATTTCTTTCATCGGTGCAACAGGGGTTGAATACTTATGCAAGCAAGATATTTCAGTTTTTTATTTTTCTTAAAAATATTTCCCAACATAAAACCAATGTCACCTTACAATAATTGATTCTTAGTTTCAGTGTTTAAAAATAAAATATCAAACAGAACGAAATTTCAATGTACCATTTGTAATTCAGTAATATGAGAGAATTGGTCAGGGGTCTGAATACTTTTGCAAGGCACTGTATATATATATATATATATATATATATATATATATATATATATATATATATATATATATATATATATAACTGACTAACCATAGGTATACAGCCCAATCGGTTTAGCTCGTAAATTTTGGAACGACGCCAAACAGACACAGCGTTTTTTACTCTGTCATCAAAAGGCGTGAGGTGATTGATTTCTACAGGGTACACTGCCAGATTGGGATAATTCATGCGAAGAATGGTTGCCGCAGTAACCTCCTGCAGAATTCCAGAGGACGTCTTAAGACTCTATGCCACACGGCGCATACAGGCCATATTGTCCACATGTGGGTTTAATTGGAACACCCTATTATTGGTGTTTATTTTTGTCCACTACCTGTATATATATATATATATATATATATATATATATATATATATATATATATATATATATATATATAATATATATATGGGTGTGTATCCACTGTCATGCAGATCAGTACTGCTCATTTAATCTGGCCAAATCCCGCTAAGAAACTGTTATGTTCACTTCCATTTTCCTTTCCCATTGCCAAAGGTGGTCTGTGACCATAGAAACTGTGTTATAATTTATATTAACCACCGTTTAAGAAAAAAACTTGTTAATACACATCATGTCACAATGTCACATCACCAGATGGAGGACATTTAAAAAAAATAACATTGGCAGCTTTGTTTTTTCAGAGTAAAAGCACGGGGGCCAAACTATATACTTGCCCCCCTGTTGGAAAAGTGCAGGGGTCGTTTACATTACCGGTTCAATACACAACCAATTGTGTAGCATATTCCAATCAATTAAGTGTATGTAAATATGTACTGGCTGTAGGTTGCTGGGTACCTGAAAAAATGAAAATATAGAAAATATACTTCATAAAAGAAAATATACTGCCCTCTGCTTCTGGTTGCTTCAGAATAATTTCACTCACTCAAGAACATTACATATTCAACTGGCAGAAAGAATAAGCCCAGTATCCCTCCTATAAACACACACAGACTCATAGTTTAAACTATAGCTTTACTTGTACATTTGGGATCAGGGATTACGTTTGGCAAAAGAATCAACAGAGCTAATCTATCTCTGTCTTTGTTGAGCGGTGATTTCCCTACGGAGAACTACCAACATAGTAGTGAAAACATAAATAATTATTCAACAAACAAGTATACAAATGCAAGTACATTAAGTATTGTTTTAGATTAAATATTTGGCTACAATGTTATGGATGATAGTACCAACTAGGATGTTGTTAGGAGGCATTGAGTTAGTTTATTGACTTTCTGTGTTATGTGTGTTGTTATATATATGCGCTTGTTTGCTATAGTTCTCTCAGGTTTTAGAATGTTGTCATGTGACCATAGTGTAGTTGGCAATGCAAGCGAAAGCACTATGAAATATAATAGAACCACAGCAACTGAACATAAACGTATAACAACATTTTAACACAGAACGTCAATAAATTAACTCTAGGTTTTTTATAAATCATGCGGAAATCATATTAATTTGCTCCATTTCAGAATTTACATTGCAAAATGGTTCTTTAATGATTATTTTGTGATTGACTCAAATTGGACAATCTCACCAGTTTGGGAAATGGAGCCTACCTACTGAGAATTGTCACCTTCTGGGGAAGAGAACTAGAAAATTCATAGAGAATTTCCTTTTTTTTCCAACCATGTGGATCGTTTCTAATGTTGGTGGTCACTGGCTTGAACTTGCTGCTGCAGCATGCCAACATTACTCCGGTCAGTATATTTGTGCTTTGTGTATTGGAGATGACATTGCTGTTGTGTTTCAAAGAGCATAGGAAGCAGGTCTAAATAAGAAAAAAGAACATGCAGGTCATTCCAGTGGGTGGTCTGTTTTGATTCAGTATGTCAGCCTTACTGTAATTTGGATTTAAGTCAACCTGTGTGGCCCGACAGGAAGAAACTAAATAGACTGCACAAGTACAAACGGTGAAAAAAAGGATATGATTGCAGATCATTAGCAGCTACTGGCATGCATGGAGCAGTTAAAGTTAATTAAAAACTACATGGGCAAGTATAATGATACCTTTACATTAGCATTCTATGTTGTATTTCTCCTGAATCAGCTTTTGCCTAAACATGTAACATATGTAATGCACCATGCTGTATTTTACTGTACAACAAGCAACAATGTTTTACAAAATGCAATAATTCCTGTCATTGCCTGTAGTCCATGCTTTATTCTGCTGTGAAATCCTATGCTCCCATGTAATCACATCAAAAGAAACAGCTTTCTTTGTCCTTATCTATTCAGCGATACCAATATATTTAATAAACAAGGGGTTTGAGGGGGTGTTAAAAACAGTAATGTTCATGCATTATGGCAAGCCAAATGATCACGTAGCGATATCTCAAATTGCATTTTAAGATATTTTGAAATATTTAGAGATATCTCAAATTGCATTTTAAGATATCTTGAAATATTTAGAGATATCTCAAATTGCATTTTAAGATATCTTGAAATATTTAGAGATATCTCAAATTGCATTTTAAGATATCTTGAAATATTTAGAGATATCTCAAATTGCATTTTAAGATATCTTGAAATATTTATAGTTATCTTTAAATCATTTGCATATGTTTTTTAATTAATATGAGATATCTAAATAAACCCCTTGTGGCAAAGTGCCCGCCCCTGTGTGTATTTTGTGTTGCTATGTTGGTGTATAGTCATTGGTACATGGGATATAAACGGGTCTGTGTAACACAAGTGTTTAAAATGTATATTTGTATTTAGGCACGATGATTGCATGTAATAATATGTGAGCACAGGGAATTGCACTTTATTAATTCACGTGCAGTTCTACCGCGACTCCAACTGAATGATTGATTAGCAATCGAGTAACGGTACAGCTGCATAAAAGCTGCATGTTTTCACCAATTCGGGGTTGGGTGTTCGGGATTGGAGACAGAGGTAATAAATAATAAAATAATAACGTAAAGTTAAAATATCTGCTCACCGTTTTTGTGTAGTGTTAGTCCGTTTTGTTTGTCTGTCTTGTTTTGGCGAATGTGCCGTGTCCTGTATTTTTGTGTTTGTTATAACTGTTTATTTTCTGTCTGTCTGTTCATTTATTAAATGCTGAGCGAAACCATTTGCTCAGCTCCATCAAACTCCACCTCTCTCTGTCATTTATTTCCTGTTTCTGGTCTGACGTCACCCACTGCAGCCATCTTTGTGACACCCCTTTACCTCTAAATTATTATAAGCTATCTTGAAATAATTTCCTGTTCATTTAGAGACGTCTCAAAATAACTTCCTGTTCATTTAGCGATATCTCGAAATAAACAGAAAGTTATTTAGAGATACCTCTAAATGACAGTTAATACCATGTTAGCAAAATATTATTTAAGGATAAATGATTTAGAGAGATCTGAAAATGCATTTAGATATCATTGAAAGCTGCTGATCTGGAAATCATTTTGAGATATCTCTAAATGTATTTCAGATATCGTTAATGATATCTTGGTTATTTGGCTTGCCTTATGCATAGAGTTAGTTTTACTGTCTGTATTGGAAATCTAAATAAAATGTACTGGTAAGTAATCTCGCAGCCTCACTCAACTTTTCAATCACTGTGAAAAATGCTTTTGTCAAACCCGCTGGAAGCAAACCAGAGAGCCAAGCAGAGTCTGGTTATATTGTTGATCACAGCAGTTTAGTAGTTTGGGATAAACACCACTCACAAAATGTTTTAGTACAACTGTTTACTGTGGAGAATGTGGAATATGCAATTTTACAGAGAATTGTTGTATATACGCTTTCATCTAGCGTCAAACCTAACTTGGTTTGGGGGCTCGCTGCCTGGCCGAATGGACGAGGCGGAGACCCCCATTGATAAAAATACAGAAATGGTTTTTAAGAAAGGCGGAGATGGGGAGGTGGTGGGTTACGACGAAATCGAAACAACTGAGAGGAAAGTGGTTATCTATAGTGCTAACAATCTTAATTAGCTAATGTGTAAATTGAATGATTCAATTTGTGACACAGAGATTGATGTCTGACCCTCCTCCCGAACTATAATTAAAAATATCAATTAATTTAATGATGGAAGGCAACATGGCAAAATTCAACCTGTGCGTGTGCCGGCATGTTTAAAATCAACATTGTGGCATAAATAGATTAGTTCTTGCTAAGAGTCACGTTAAGCGTCTAAACAATGAGGCACAAATCAAGTACTGGTACTTGGGGAATACAACAAATCTCGTTTTAAATGACACCATCAGACTGACAGTAGATTAGATTAGGACCATGTTCGTCATCCTAGCCACAAAGCAGAAGACGGCAGTCTGATCTGAACCAATGCAGATATGTTAACGTCTATTACTTGATATGTATAACCTATACTGAAAACATTAAATCGGTCAAAACTAGCTGAAGCATTTGTGTGCTATAAGACATTACCAGTCCCTCGTGCATTTAATTTGCATCCCTACATATTGTGGAAAACTAATTTAAACATCCTTTGGAGCCAAGGTGCACACTTATTAGCAGTCCTTATAGTACTGAATCTATTCCTGAATTATAACAGCATATAGAACAAAAGGTTATGCAGAGGGTAACATTCACCCACCGTATGTATTTGAAATTCATTTTAATGCTGTCATGTTCAGAATTTTTTTTATAAAACTGATAAAATACATACAGTATTTTCTAAACATTTGTTTCCAAAAACTCTGCAATTGTATTTTGTATTTACTATTTTTGTAATATTTTCAGTATTTGTAATTTTGTTTTAAATAATTTTCTTTAAAAGATCAGAAAACGAAAGCAAAGCACATTGTTAATCTTATTTGACCAAAAGCTATTTTAATCCAAACATTTTCACTATCAAATGGGAATAATTGTGTAATTTTTGTTTTACACTTATGTATATGTATAACCATTCAAAGCAATAATACTACTAGAAGGAGATGTACTGAAAGTATAAAAAATACAACACAGCAAAACAAAAGGAATACAAGGAAATGCTTGTGCAGGTAAAAAGAGAACTCCACATTGCTTTGAACATTAAAAACTGTCAAGGAGCCTATGAGACAATATTGGGAAGGTAGTGAAGGATGACAAATCAATAACAAACACATTGAATGGCTACTTTGTACAGGTCTTCACCAGTCAACAACATGCACCTGACACACTGAGTATGAATAAAAAAGATGTACTGGGGGATCTCATAGCAAACATATCCCCTGTTCCAGATGGCATATACCCAAGAATGCTTAAAGAAACAAGGGCGGTCATCGCCAAGACGCTTGCAAAGATTTTTGACAAATCAATCAAAACAGGAGATTTCAGCTGATGTTTTGCAAATGTAGTACCCACATTCATAAAGGGAGATAAGAACCAGGAAACCAGGAGACATCAAACACAGAATCAGAAGGTGTTCCGCTTACAAATTTCTAAAGCCACTCCCACAGTGGCTCTCCTACCTGAGTCCCGACCTGGGTTCTGACTACCTGGGTCACAATCACGTGTAATGTGAAACCACATACCTGCGTTGTACCGGGTTGACCTCGGATCGGCAGCAATCCACCTCACGATGTGGGTCGACGCGCTTTGACCTGGGTCTAGCAAGACAAAATACAAGATGGCCGTTCGTAAGCCGACAAAGTCTAATCAACAAGCTTTGAAGTACATCTGGTTAAGAATGTTCTGGAATTGGTGTTAACAACCCAATCACCACAGCATGTCACACAGACAATAGTCTGAATTAAATATCTGGGAAATGCTTATATTAAAATAATTTTAACCATGAATTTCCTTGATAAGGCAGGGGAGGCTAGAGGAGGTACAGCCAGTTTTCTAATGCAGATGGAGTGGAGAGGTCAGATGGGGGTTTAGGGAGAGATGAGGGTTTGGAGGTAGCTGGATGCAGTCTGGTCAAGGCATCGGTAGGCGAGTACAAGAGTCTTGAACTGGATGTGAGTGGTGATCGGGAGCCAGTGGAGTAGCATGGGAGAAGCGAGGCAGAAAGAACACCAGATGAGCAGTGGAGTTCTGGATGAGCTGGAGCGGATGGGTGGCGGATGCAGGGAGGCCAGCCAGGAGAGAGTGGCAGCAGTCTAGGCAGGAGAGTACCAGGGCCTGGATGAGGAGTTGGGTGAAGTAGTTGGTGCAGAACGGTCAGATTCTTTGTATGTTGCTCAGGAAGAAACAGCAGGTGCATGCTAGAGTGGAGATGTGCTGGGAGTAGGAGAGGCAGGTATCCAAGGTTACTTCTAAGTTTTTGGCTGAGAAAGAGGAAGAGAGCGTGGTAGATTCCAGAGGAATAGAGATAGAGAGATCAGAGGAGGGGAAGAAAAGTAAGTCAGATTTAGAGAGTTGAGTTTGAGGTGAAGCAAGTGCATCCAGCTGGAGATAACAGACTGACAGGTATAGGTATATACAGGAGGAGATTGTGGGGTTAAAGGAGGGTGGTGGAGGAGGAAGATCTGAGCATCATCAGCATAGAAATGGTGTGAGAAACCATAGGATGTGATGAGGGGGTGCAGGGAGAGAGAACAAGAGAGGACCAAAGACTGATCCTTTGGGGACTTGAGAGATGGTGAGGTGCGGAGATGTATACTTAGAATTCCAAAAAGCCTTTGACAACATGCCAAAGGCTAATTCTAAAGCTGAAATCAGTGGGAATTTAAGATACATACAAGTGGATGCAAAACAGGTTAAAATATAGGAAAGAGTGAGTACTTGTAAGTGGGGAACATCTAGCTGGGGCCCAGGTACTCAATGTGGTGCTACAGGGTTCAGTACTGTGCCCCTGTTGTTTCTTATCTACATCAGCAACATGTCAGGGGATAATCATCAAATTGTCAAATTTGCAGGATTTGCAAGATATAGACAGCATACAGAACTGGTCAACAAATGTAAAGTGTTACAGCTGGTCACAAAAATGTAAGATCCAAATAGCATGGGTATAGAACTATAACAGGCTCACCAAGAGAAATAACTTAATTTTGTAATGGACCCACTACTGTTAATAACCAGGGAAGCAATCAAAAAGGCAAAAATAATGCTTGGGTATATAGGGAAGTATAAAGCCTAGAGTACACATCCAAGAAGGTTGTGATGAGGTTGTAGAATGCACTGTTGAGGTCGTACTGTGCCGAATTCTGTGCAGCACATTACTGCCCTGTAGAGAGTCCAATGAAGAGCAAGCTGACTAATCCAGGGTTTAAAGGAATTAGTTATGATGACAGGTTAAAATAACTGAACATATTTTACCTAGAACAACAGAGAAATCTTAAAATGATTTAATATAGGCTACATTTTCAACAAAAATAGAGAGTAATTGTCACATTTCTGTTAATTCTGAAAAAAAATCCATTGACCCTATCCTTTTTTTAAATTTTGACATTATTTACAACAAACTTCTAAACTTTATAACTTTATAACTCTATTACTTCAAAGATGGTTGCATTTAATTATTTGTTAAATTTTTCTGTTGATACCCTCGTAGCACAAACATGATTACTTAATGAGCTATGCTAAAGTGACACCAACATGATTATCACTGCTGCTAATTAAATTAAGTTTTTTTTTTTTTTTTTAAACTACCCAAGTTAATCTGTTCTTTGATTTTTGGTTAATCAATATTGCGGCTAACAGAATCCAGTAATAGATGTACGATTCTTAAATTTAAATCAATTACTTTTTCAAAGAAAGGCTATAACTACTATAATTCTTATAAGAAAAGTATTTTATATTAA
Source organism: Polyodon spathula (assembly GCF_017654505.1). Classification (NCBI taxonomy): domain Eukaryota; kingdom Metazoa; phylum Chordata; class Actinopteri; order Acipenseriformes; family Polyodontidae; genus Polyodon; species Polyodon spathula. The sequence continues at coordinate 25,061,733 of NC_054539.1, forward strand.
AATATTTTTCAACAGCAGGATTTGATGTATGATCTTAAGGACTGTACACTAAGGGTTTATTGATTGATTTAAATGAAGAGCTCAGCACGATGCTGAGATTTCAGTGATTTATCAGTCACAGTCTGGAGGTATGTTTGCCAATGTGTATATTGCATTCATAATTCATATGTATAACACATTTATATAATAAACAGATTTACCTGTTCTGACATTATTCAATGATGTTATGTTTTGAAATCACTGAGAATGATTGTGGAGAATTGTGGAGAATCTGTACCCTATCCCTGGGTGGCTTTTTGACCAGTGCGTTATTTGATTTGATGTAGTGTGAGATGCATTTCTTTACATGAGATTTGCAACTGGTTTACAGGAGAAAAGGAAGTGTATTTCTGTATCTGTAAGACGACAATTCTGTGATTTGTCTCCTCAGGTTCCACTGTTGGAACACAGATTTCCAAAATCTAGAAATGCATGGTGCGGTTTGATGACATAACTAATCTAGAAAAAGTGGGTTATGAAAGTGATTGCAAATGTAGCTATAGTTAACCCTAACCAGTACCTTAAGTGCAGTACAGAAATCAGAACCAAAAAACAAAGTTGGAAATGAATATATATATATATATATATATATATATATATAAATATATATATATATATATATATATATATATATATATATATAAACAAACACACACACACGCACATCTGTTACAAAAAAATGTCCAAAAATAGTACTGCAAGTGTGCCAAAATAAGATAGTACCAATAGGACCGTAACTACTTGCAATAGCCTATATTACTTTTTTGTAAGGGATATACTGAAACAGTCCTAAACTGAAAGTATGAGTGCTCTGGATGATGACATTTGTGCAAAAATAACAAGGAATGATTTTTTAAAATATTTTTAATTAAAAAAATAAATAAATCCATATTACATTCAGTAAAATAAACACATTCAGACATGTTTACAAACACAAAAGTACACATGCTGTGTGTTCAATGCGCATAACAACATCAAAACATGAATTGGGAGTATACAAATACTCTCATACCTGCTTCCAAACACCCGCTATATAGAGTGCACCGCATCCGATCGGCGCCTATTGCACCCAGAGCGATCAACTGCAACTACATGCGATTGGTTGCATGCAATTATGCAATTGGATTGCACCGAGATTGCATAGTGTATCGTGACCTTTAGGACAAAGTTAAAGAGACACTACTTTACACAGAGCTAAATCTCACTGTCTCTCTCAAGTACCTCCTCCCTGTACACCCATCAGCCCAGAGTGCGAGAATTCTACCTCTTTTACACAGCTGTGCCTGGGTTCGATTCCTTGTTAATCATTCAATTGGGGCCAGGCAATTAATCCTTCCCTGCTGACCGAAAACACCTGTGCACACTTACATTTTAACAATGATAACACAACACAAAATACGCACAGGGCGGAGTGTACCCCGTCACAAGGTCATAAGAGTTTTGAACAGTTTATGGCTGTTAACTATGTTATACATTAAAAGCCATTGCAGCTTTTTTCCAAATAGCTTATCTGTCAGTATAAAACAGCCTTATTTTACTATTTCTATATTTTGAAACAAAAGTTCACCAGGTCAAATGCAGATGCATCTTATTTTCTTTCAGATACCCTATTTAAATGATTAAATATACTGATACTTCTATATGCCAAAACAAATCTTGGCAAACATGTACCATTTTAATGAAAATATTCTGTATTGTTTACATTTCCTGTGGTACTTGGGTAAGTAGGCCTTATAATCCATGGCTTTTTTCCCCTTTTTAATTACAACATCTGAAAAGGTTTAACTCAGGATCCCCTCCCTAGCATGTGCTAATTTGACCATATGTGTACAAGCAGTTTTACTTCTGGACATCAAGTGGGAAAAAGTGACATTATTAATAACAAAACAAACAAAACAACAACAACAACAAAAAAAAAACTTTTAGGTGCAGTACTCACAGGACAAGTCTAAAGTTTTGTCATAGGGAATTTTTCACTTGAAGTCATGAAGTGTTGAGTGTTTAATAGTCATGGATTAAATTCAGATGAATGTTCAGACACTATTAAAAGATGGTACTGATTTAAAATTAAGAATTTCTCAATTTTTATACAGTTTCTTTAGTGACTTAATTCTCCCTGTTGAGAAATGTTGAACTTTGTTTGTTATACAACTGTATAGTTTTGAAAAATACAACGTAGCACTTCTGCTTTTTAGAAGGTCTAATATGGATGTAGGAATCTGCTGTGAGAGAGACAGAAGGATTGCAGTTCACATGCCAGCACAGGCATCCAGGTTTTATTTACAATGAAAATCAACTGAAGTGTCATGTAGACTCCACTAGGGTAGCCTTCACCAGTGGTAGTCTTAGTGCGGGGTTACATAAACAAAAACTTTCAAAGCAAAACACTGTTCAAATACAACAACTGACACTTCCTCTCTATACTGATTTTGGGATCAAAATCCCCTAAGCCTATTCCCTATTCTTTCCAGTAGTAGAGATCGCCTTATAGACACACTGATCCTAGTTTTAACAATTCCAGGATACAAACAGCAATCAAAGTGTTTTTCCTTTTGTATTTTGCTCACCCTGGTTAACACACAACTGAGCAGCTCTGACAGCTACACTCATCTTGCCGAGACAGTTTGTATCCCTGTTTGCAGAACAAAGGAACTGGCTTTCCAATGCCTTTCTATAACAAGTGACCATGGCTAATTGATAATTAATAAATCAATTAACACCTGGCTACATTCCACCTGTCTTATCAGGGAGCGGATTCTAACCTCAGCACTGCCATACTAAATAGAAAGTTATACATTTCAATAAACTTTATTTACAAACCACAAACAAAGACAAATCATAACACACTCTTTCCATGTGCAGGGCCTTAGCCCTGCCACAGAAGGGGTTATACTGGAGACCAGTAATGTAAACAGATTTTCGTGTCCAGGACCTTTTTCAGCTAAGAGGAGCAAGGTCATAGTTAAGCAGGATGTAGGTCCTACTGGACTAGTGGGATAAAACAATATATGGAAACATTTTTGAACTGTAGCCCAGTATGTGACAAAACTCCAGAAATTGCACAGCAATACAATGGTACTTACATTTTCCTTACATTATTCTTGAATTAAACAGCATGTAATAACAATATATTATCAAGATATTTTATACATTTTTAATAGACAAAAATCGGCCCTGTAACAGGGCGAGCAGCCCTGTTCAGTATTTGTTTTAGAATGGGTTTTCCCCCTCCGCCCCAGTACTGTATTTTGTGTTTGTATTATGATTGATGTATTTGTGTGTTATATATATATATATATATATATATATATATATATATATATATATATATATATATATATATATATATATATATATATATATTACGGGCGAAGCACCGTGTGTTTTGTTTATAGTTTTATAATTGTATATATGACAACGTGGCTGTGCGTTTTGTTTTGCTGTTGTTTTGTATATGTTTTGCAGCGTGGATGGGAAGCCAACTGCATTCGTTTTGGTTGAAGTGGTTGGAAGTTTACACTGTGGGAAGTTTACTTTGAGTTAACGTATTACCTTTTATGGTTTTAATGTTTTCATTTTAAAAGGCAGACAATAAAACTTTAGTTACGTTCTCTATTATTTCATTAAGTTTCATTGCTTTTCATTTAATTTAATGTACTTAATTGCATTATGTATTCATTCAGGAAGAGGTATTTCAGAGCAGTGGTCTAACATAACCCCATACAAAATTGCACACACCTATCAAAAAAAAGTAGTGAAGTCATTATTGTCACTCATTATACAATAGGATGTGACTCTTGCCAGGCTGTGGTATTTTGAAGATCCATGATAAGCTGATAATACTGCATAGATATTAATAATTCATACTGTAACATAAAATAAAACCCAGAAACAATTACCTCAACTAAGAATCTCCCCAAAAGTCAAAGCTTTTTAAGAAAAGGAAACTATTCTTCTAATATAAAGCTCCATTGTGCAACGATTTCTGAACCCAGCTTAGGGTGCTTTCCAGAGTCATTCTCATTAATGTGGCTCAGTATCTGGCAGTTACTCCAGTATTTAAACACATTAACATGTTAAAACACAGTGTAGCATTGCTTGTGAAATGAAAGCAGGTTTACACAGGTATTTCAGGTTCTTGAATGCAGCAGTTTATTAAGCCGGGACTCTACACTTGACAGGTAAAGTGTGCTGCTTTATCAGCCAGTGGTAGAGCTACAGCTAGCAGCGTAGTGTTACTCAGACTGTGAAAAAATAATAAAAGAAATGAAAAGAAAGTCTAAAGCACACTATTTTGGCCATGTGTTACAGCCAACCAAGTGCAATCTCTGGGCCTTGGCTCTCTTTAGTTCCGCTTATCTCTGGCTCTCCTTGGCTGTTTCTCTCCAATCTTTCTCTCTGTTCTTCAGCTCTCTCTTTCGCCTCAGCACCAGCTCTCTTTTGTCGCCGCAGCCCGTTCGTCTCAGCAGCCCGCTACTTATCCCCCCATCCAGGCCACACCCCCGGTGTACCAGCCACCAATCCTAAGCATGCACAGCTTCCCGCTCTCAATCCCATTGTGAAAACAATGTTGCAACCGGATCCCGCTTTTGACCACCTGCTGCAGTTGAACCTTTCACTCTGGGTCACAACCTTCCCGCACATGGTTACAGTGACCCAGGGTCTTTACAATATATAATTTCTCTTGTTGAAAGCGTTACTATTTGTTCTGCTGTTGTCAGGGAGGGAGATGATTTTGCTGTACCACTCAACACAGGGGACCTATATTCTTAATGTAACAGGGTTGCTCACTTTATGTTAAAATAGGCACGTTTGATTAATTGTAGTATATTCACTTTTTATTTAATGTTGTATTTTTGATCCTATCACTTTGTATAAAGCATGTTTATTTTAGCACATTACTTTCTGTAGATTTGCACTACACTAACATGTTAATGTTCCCCTGTTTGCAGCTTCCATAAGTCTACATTGATTGATTTGGAGAAGCTGAGCACCTGGTATAAGTGTTCCTGATTTCATCCATTGAAGAAATTGATTTGTCCATAGTGAAGTGAACCCGGGTTTGTTTGGAGTGGAGGTTGAACGTGCAGTCAGCAGGAGTAAAGGAATTGGATCCTGATTCGGCGGGTGCTAGGAAGACAAATAGGAAAGAAAGAGCCGCCAAATTTAAAGTCATATCTCCCTGCCTTCGCTTTTGGTCCCCATTTTGTTCTGTTTGTGTTTTTAAACTAGATTTTAAAAGGTATTGGGGTTTTAGAGGAGTGCTGGAGATGGGCTATATTGGTTTTATTGCTGTTTTTTTTTTTTTTTTTTTTATTTGTGAGCCCCATCTCCATGCAGGTATTGAGCTGCACTGCCCTTTAGTTTTAAATTGTAGTTCTGTGTTTAGTTATTGTTTTAATTAATGGGCAGTGCAAACCACTAGTCATGTCTGTGTATTCTAGATCTGTTCTGTTTGTTAAGTATAGTTCACCACTGTATTTAATAAAATGCCCGACAATAGTGCCCCTCCTGGGTGCTACATTAAGGAATACCCAGAAAAGGGAAGTCAGTGGGAAAGTAGTACCACATGACAAATGTACAATACCATACCCGTGAAGATCATGTGCAGTTTGGAAAACCTTTTGGTACACACCTTGTCTTAATTTAAATTCTCTGAAGTATAGGACTAAAGGACTTCCAATATGCATTATAAACCTAAAATATACACTTAACAATAAAACTGTTTCTTTGTAGTTGGTGTTAATGTTTCTCTGCTCACTTCACCAGTACATCCAATTTATAGCAGATGGGCAGTATTTATTCTTGTGCTCTTGAAATTGGCCTTAGTTTGAAATAAAATAATATGATATATAACCCAATTGCAAACTGACTGAGCACTATAGCAGTATAAACATTTTTTATTTAAAGTTGGATAACATTTTGAATTATTCATGCAAATTATACCATGGGCTGTAAAGGATCAGTTTTGTTTTGCATCTGCTGAAAATGTAATCCTCTCTCTAATTCCCATCCGTTTGTCATGCTTAAAAACCCATTATTACTTTGATTCTGATCACTGAGTTGTTGCTCTTAAATATAATGATCTTTAATTTTTTTTAAACATTTTTTTACATGAGAGTCGCTGTTATTTACTTCATGCTAATATTGGACTCGACTTTCACCAAGATATAATGAAATATTAGTGGTGGGGGGCAACCAAGATGTAGCTTTGCTGTAATATGTGAAACTTTTGTGATTTTCCAATGCCTGATAGTGCAGCTTTCCTATTGGTTGAAGTGTAATGCTGTCTCCAGGGATCAGCCTACTTGTGGCCTCCAGGGAACATCAACACACACAACAGCGGTTATGCTGGCTCCAGGGATCAACCAAAGTGCAGTCTCCCTAGTGTCTCAGCATGACATCCCTGGAATGGACTGGGTGGGGCATTTTGCAGTGGTCATCAGATCAGCACCTCCTGTCTTTAGTCTTTCATTGACTAGCCCACCAACCTTGGGCAGGCTCGACAGTGACACTGGCGTCCCATCACCACCTACCTCCATTCCCCAGCCAACTCAGCCCTGTTTACTTACCTTAACCACCCATTCCTTTTAAATGATGTTAACTTCATCCATCGCCTCTCTTTTAAGTTCCCCAACCGGCCTCTTTTCTCCTCAACCAGAACCAATTGCTACTTCTTTCTGCCTCCTCAGATAGAGACTTCACAGTGTACACCACAATTCCTGTTCACTGAATCCATTATCTCTGAGAGGAAGGGTCATAACAGTGCAAGATAAACCCCCAAAAACCCCACCTCTACTGGATACACCTAGACTCTCCACTCCCGCTTTTCCACCTCAGCAGCTAACACTAAAGTTTCTTCCTCTCGTATGCATACCCACTGAATCCTCCCATGGCACTGTTATCTCCACCAGGAGAACAAGGCGTGCTGAGACTGACCACAGGACAATGTCAGGTCGAAGGGTAGTTATAACAGTCTGGGGTGGGAAAATAAGTCACTGGCCAACATCTCCCTGCATTCTCCAACCTCTGACAACCTCCAATTGTGCCAGGGAAATCTTAGTTCTAAAAACCTTTGCTGTTGGTTACTTGGAGGAATGCCGTTCTCTTTGTGTTAGCTATTGTCCTATTGTAAGTGACTCTGCATATAATACACAGTTCACAACCTACCTCTGTAAAGCTCTTTGTGATGGTGGTCCACTGTGAAAGACGCTATATAAAAATTAAGATATTATTATTATTATTTATTATTATTATTATTATTATTATTATTGCTGATATTGGCAATGAGATGTTGATCTTATTACGCCATTCCTGTGCTAATGTGAAGCAGCACCTGGTCATAAAGTGAAGGCGACCCTGACTCTGAGGGTCATCATACATCCTGTAAGAATGTGCTTCAGGGTAGCCAGTGGTGAACACAAATGACATGTAGGATTCCCTCCTACCCACACATTCAGATTCTGTTGTGATGGAAGAACATCATATGTAGACCTGATTAAGAAGCTGATCCTCCTCTGTTCCATTGTCCTCAAGTCTCACCAGCCAATCTTACACTGTTCCACATTCTCCATCTATTCTCCCTGCTTAGCCCGGGACACCGCCTCCTTCTTATAGATGGAGCTGCTCTGTGCTATCTCGGGGAAATCGAACGGAGGCTAAGACTTCCTCTTCCCTGTTGTACTTGCCTCATGATATTACTGATATGAAGAGTCTGAATTTTCCACTACATACTTTGCTGCCAACTTTCTCTCATTTCTCACTACTGGTGCTACCTCCCTCACACACTTGTCACACAATTCCATCACTGTCATTTCTAGCTGAACTTTAGCTCACTTGGAATCCTCAGTTAGAGCTGAGACTGGCAGCTGCAGTTTCCCTTTACCCCTCTTCAGCCATTGCACTGCCCACTGTCACACCTCTCCCACTCAGACTGTCCTTTAAATCCCAATCCTACCACCTCCCAAGACTTTACCGGCTTTTCTGACAGTTGGAATTGGAATGGCCTTGTCATCAATATAGGACACCTCATTCACTACTTTGCCTTTGATGATAGAGATGCTCCTCGTTTTGATGGCTTTAATTGCATACATGCCCATCTAATGTTATCTGCTAGTTTGCTACAATAGGAACAATACATTTCATACTTTCTTAATGGGGAGATGGGGTCAATGCTAGTTCTGTGTAACCAGCAAAACCAGTTAGATAATGCCCTCTAGTGTGCAGAAGAGTACCGTGCAGAGTACCGCACTATTTTTCGCCATTTTTATAGCTGGTTTTGGCTATCACTGTATATACATAAACTAATTGTTTACGTACTTTCAAGTAAAGTTAAAGGCTCTTTAGCGCCACCTATTGGGTTGTATTCTGATGAATCTCTCTTGGTTGCAAAGAGCAGAGAGAGCAGTGTAACCTTGCCTGGGGTATTTCCATAGTAACATTGGTTAACAAGTAGCAAAGAAAAATAATACCTTTAAAACGATGTGACATGTATAATAAAACCCTGTAATTGCCTTAAACTATTTACTAGATTCAATACTAGGTTTGAATATGAGGGCAGTGTAGCATGGATTTACCATACAGATATAACTGAAGTGCATTCTGATAATATGTATAAGGAAAAAAGTTCATTTGAGGGTGCTTTTTCTTCCAGTACTGGTAACTAGGGATGTCCCAAATACTCCTATTTTTCATAATTGCCTACCAAAAAAAAAAAAAAACAACAAAAAAAAAAAACATTGTCTCTCTCTTTCTGCCATCATATGCACACACAATATTATAAAAGAAACAGGTTGAAAAAAAAAAACACTAGCCTGGATGTGGACAAAAAAATCTTTCTGTATGATACATAGCTCTGTTACTTATTGTAATGTATAAAATACAAGCTAATATTAATGCAATAAGATAAACGTTTTAAATAGTTTCACCTTACAGATAAGAAATAATCAAAACTTCTTCTGCAGGCTCAAGTGATCCATCCATGCTTTGCTTTTAAACTTGCAATCAAGAAAGAGGTCTACAAGTGCAGTCTAAACAGGTGGGTCTTGAAGAGGAAGTGGCGGAAGGCAATGAGAGACGGAGCAGTCCTGAAGTTCTCTGGTAACTGGTTCCACCACAGAGAGGCTAGGGAAGAGAAGGAGTGGGGACAAGAGAATGGAGAGTGGAGGGAGAGCATGATCAGTCGACTAGGGCAAGTGGAGAGGGCAAGAGGGGGTGTAGGGAGCCAAGAGGGATTGGAGGTAGGAGGGGGTTCTTGAATTCAATGCGAATAGAAATAGATAGCCAGTGAAGGGCGCGAAGCAGAGGGGTAGCATGAGAGTAGCAAAAATATATATTTTTAAACTGGATATATGTTATGTCTACAGTTCATGTGGCATTGCACAATTATGCTTCCAAATTTTTTACAAATGATTATTGAATATCCAGATTGTATACAAACAAGATTTAGTCACTTACCTAAAACATTTGAGAATAAATGCTTCAATCACTTGTCTCATTTAAAAAAAAAAAAAAAAAAAAAAAAAAAAAATTTTTTTTTTAATGCTAATTAAAAAAAAAAAAAAATTGTTTCCTCCAAAACCATTATCAAAATACAGTAATCAGTTCACACAAAATTAAAATATACTGTCTGTATAACATTTGATAGAGCTGTGAACAAGACAATAAAACATTGTATTAATGTATCTTTTATTAGGTAGCATTATAATAAAATCATAATAAAACTATGGCTTTTAAATATACTGTAAATACTTATGATGCTCCACTAACAGTTAATGTAAGAGCCTTACTACAAGTTATGCTGCCAAACCTGTGTATATATTACTTAACTTTTCTTCTGATCTTTGCAGTGCTTTTTCTATATTTCGCTGATGTGTCTGTTGAGTTGTTTTACATTTATGGTAATACTGGTAATGAGAGAGACATGAGGAATATTTGCATAACATAAAATAAAAGAGAGAGACCAGGGCACAACGCTACCCTGGGGTAACATATGGTGTCTCAAATGTTTTGTCAAAAATAACAAAATACTGTCCTAATGAATCTATGCTTAAAATAGGGTGGTCTTGCAGATTAATTGTTTCTGTTATAATATTTATATTGTACAACTACAGATTGATCATCAACTCCTTTCCGGAGATAACCTGTTAGCAGCAGCAGAAAGCAATTATTGAGTCAAAAATACACATTAATCAAAAAGGAAACACAAAATGAAGAGAACCTTATGATATTGCAGCAAGATAAGCACTTGGCATTATGTGCTGTGGACCCTCAAGCGTTCAGGAGGAGTTTCATGAATATTTTATTATTAAGAACATTTTTGGAAGAAACATTCTTTTAATTACTCATGATTTAAAATTTACTGAATATAGTTTTGGGACAAAAACAATCATCGGTACATATGTGAGAAGAATAAGAAGGATAAGGAGGAGGAGAAGAAGAAGAAAAAAATAATTATGTTTTTATCTCACAAAATGCATTTTGTCAGTTTTATGAACATTCTAATTCTCAATTTTTCATCAGCAACAGAAAAAATATTATTTGGTTTGCAGCTACTTTTGGACAGCCAAGAAGCCACTAGGTATTGCACCCATATGCACATTTTTTTAAAAACATTCTCATTAAGATTATAAAAACCCACAAATTTAGACCATCTGTCCTCGAAATGTTTCTCAGCGTAGTCTAAACTACATAAAGATGAAAAGCTGTTTCAACTTTGTGATATAAGCGGTCATCATACAAAACAGAAAACCAGAGCAAAGCAAATATTTTTTCATGTCATACATGCTTTCCAACCGTGACAGATGATCTGTTATTTTTGATGTGTTTTTGGAACGAATGATTGGAAAAATGGCCTCAAGACATATGTGCACATAGCAACAAACAAATATGATGCTTCCAACCCCAGTGAGATACAAAAGGGAAAGTCATGAGACACACAAACACACACACTGCCCAAGATATAGAGTGCCACTAGACACAGCTCCTCCAGATACTGCAGTTCTTTGACCACTCCTTCACAGATTCTTGTCCATCTGTATTCAACACACTGCCAAAAATGGACAGATGTGGCAATAGAGCTGAGTAATAGTATGGCTTTTACACAGCCGATTATGGCTTTTGATTTCAAACTTTGGAGTTAAAAAAGCAAAACACTAAATTTGAACCATATAGTAATCATTTTCTGGAAACACTTCAGTTTAAGCATCTGTAATAAACAATCAAATAGTTAAAAATAAACAGTTATTAATAACAGGTTATAACAACACAGTGTTATATAAACATGGAACTGAAGCATTTAATGCATCAAAAATCATAGAATTACTATGGTTTACACTAGTGATGCATCATTAAACTATTGTCAAATACTTTAATGACACATTCACAGATTTTTTTGTTTTTTTGTTTTTACAAATAGATCTGTAACTGAAATGTGACTCAGTGTCTAGTTAGGTTGTATTTGTAGATCCAGACTAAAGTAATCCAAACAGTGGGCCCTGAAACCAGGGTTAAGTGACAATTGTGCAACCATATATGAAAAAAATAAAACAAAACTACATGACTATTTAAAGTTGTAGTGAAGCTGTGAGGCGAGAGTGTATTAAATGGAATGTCCAGACAGTAATTTATGTGTACAGAAATAAAATAATTTATTTTTATTATCTATACACAACAAAATAATTAAACAACAAAAGAAAACAAAATGGTGTGAGGGAAGGAGTGCAGGGGTGAAATTCAAAACAGATCGTGATAACTCGTCTTGAATCGTCTTCGTGGTAAACCATACATAAACAAAAAAAGACAAAAGAAATGTTAATTTTTTTTTTTTTTTAAATCCCGCTGCACCAAACTAGTCTCTCCCTCCACCCGTTACTCCTCCTATTTTACTTTCGGACCAACCCCGAACACAGTAGTACGTTCCCTTTAGTATGTAATGTCCCGCCTCTGTAGTCAGTGGAACACCAATCCCCAACTGACAAGTGTCCTTATCCTTCACTTGACTCCAGTGGCTGGAATTTACATACTCGTACTTCCGCCCCTCACCAAGGTGCCGCCCCTCAAAAAGATGACTTTTGCCATGGTCACGAGATCTTGGTAAGGGAAGTCCCGAGTTGGTTTGATGCCATCTACTGTCGGGAGGCTGAATCACAGACCAAAATCCCTTTGACTCATCACATATCCCACCCCTCAGAGTGGAGCCGAAGGAACACTCAGAAACCTCTAACCCTTCCCTTTTCCCCTCCCTCCCGGGAAAAAAAAATCAGCATTTTGATGTAACTTACCCGCACGATACCTTATTTGAAAGGCGAAGGGTTGGAGCACCAGGTACCACCGCGTAATCCTAGCGTTTGAATCCTTCATCGTGTCTAACCACTTTAAAGAAGCGTGATCTGTGATGAGTACAAAAGGTCGTCCCAGAAGATAGTATTTTAAAGATTCCACTGCCCATTTCACTGCCAGGCATTCTTTCTCCACTACCGAATACCTCTGTTCTCTGGGCAGTAACTTCCGACTGATGTATAGTATCGGGTGTTCTATACCATCTCTCTCCTGGGACAGAACCGCCCCCAGACCAGTCTGCGATGCATCTGTCTGCAGGACGAACTCTCGGCTGAAATCCGGGCTTATTAATGCTGGGGCCTGACTCAAATTAGTTTTAATAGATTCAAAGGCTGTCTGACACTCTGCACTCCACTTAATTTTATTTGGAGCGTTCTTTTTAGTGAGATCAGTGAGAGGGGCGGCTATAGTGGAAAAGTGTGGAATAAAGCGGCGGTAATAACCAGCCAACCCTAACAGTGATCTCACCTGGGTTTTCGTGGTAGGTACCGGTGAATCCAACAAAGCCTGGACTTTTGAAACCAACGGTTTCACTCTACCCTTACCCATTATGAAACCTAAATATTTAGTTTCTTCTTTTCCAATAGCGCACTTTGCCATGTTCGCTGTGAGCCCCGCCCTCCTCAGAGACTGTAAGACGGCTTCTAATCTAGTCAAATGTTCTCTCCAGGAAGAACTATAAATGACTACATCATCGATATACGCAGCTGCATACTCTCGATGAGGTTGTAAAACCCTGTCCATTAGTCTCTGAAAAGTAGCAGGCGCTCCATGAAGTCCGAACGGCATAGTACAAAATTGAAAAAGACCCTCTGGGGTTGAAAATGCCGTTTTCTCACGAGAGGCTTTCGTTAATGGAATTTGCCAATATCCTTTCGTCAGATCCAGAGTTGAAATAAACCGAGCTCACCCCAGCTTGTCTAAGAGTTCATCTACTCGAGGCATGGGATATGCATCAAACTTGGAGATAGCATTCACCCTCCTAAAATCGATACATAATCGTAGTGACCCATCTGGCTTGTCTATTGGTACTATTGGGCTACACCACTCGCTTCGGGAAGGTTCAATTACCCCAAGTTTCAACATACACTCCACCTCCCTTCGAACAGAATCTCTCCGACTCTCTGGAATGCGATACGGTCTCTGTCTAACTCTTAGACCTGGCGGAGTGATAATAGCATGTTCGATCAAATGCGTTCTTCCAGGCACGTTAGAAAACACATCACTGAACATATTAATTAGATTGCTTACCTCTTCACGCTGATCAGGAGTTAATTGTTCCCCCATCGGGACCTCAATTGCTGACTCTGGCTCAATTGAGGGTCCAAAATCCTCTCCCTCCTGTACAGGAGATATAAAATGGACTTCCCGTTCTTTCCACGGTTTCAGGAGATTAACATGATAAATTTGACTTTCTTTCCGACGCCCAGGCTGTCGGATCTCATAATTGACTTTACCAATTGCTCGAATAACCTGAAAGGGACCCTGCCATTTAGCAAACAACTTAGATTCCGATGAGGGCAACAATAACAACACTTTATCTCCAGGTCGAAAGTTCCGAATTCTTGCATTTTTATTGTAGCTTTGTTGCTGCTTCTGCTGTGCCGCTTTGAGATTGTCATGTGCCAATCGACCGACTAATTCTAAGCGATCGCGTAACTGCAACACATATTTTACTACATTTTTAGACTCCTTTGACTGTTCTTCCCAGCCTTCTCTTATGAGATCCAAGATACCCCGCGGCTGCCGACCGTACAAGAGCTCAAACGGGGAAAACCCCGTTGAGGATTGTGGTACCTCGCGAACTGCAAAGAGCAAGTAGGGAAGCAGTTTAGCCCAATTGCGTTTTTCTTGATCTACAAAGCGGCGCAACATATTTTTCAAAGTCTGATTAAATCGTTCAACAAGCCCATCCGTTTGAGGATGAAAAACTGAGGTTCTAATTGAACGGATTTTCAATAATTTATATAGTTGCTGAATACAGTCTGACATAAAATTAGTGCCCTGATCAGTGAGAATTTCTTTCGGGATTCCCACCCTAGAGAATATTTTTACCAATTCATTCGCTACAGCTACTGCATTCATAGAGCGTAAGGGAACAGCTTCTGGATATCTCGTTGCGTAGTCCACTACTACTAAAATATACCGATATCCTGACTCTGTTCCCTCCAGAGGGCCTACTAAATCTACACCAATCCTTTCAAACGGTACCCCAATAATTGGAAGTGGAACCAGAGGTGCGGGGCGAACTGACTTAGGGGCAGCTAATTGACATTCAGGACACTCCGATACATACTTCCGCACAAGACCATAAACCCCAGGCCAAAAAAACCGGGCCAGAATTCGTTCCTGAGTCTTTTCAGTTCCCAAATGACCTGAAAATGGAATGTCATGCGCCAATCTCATGACTTCTGACTGAAAAGGCCTAGGAACCAATAACTGTTTTACGAGCTGTCCCGTCCCGGGAGCCCGGGTTATTCTATATAATAAGTGCCCAGATACAGAAAAATGCGGAAATACCACCGGTTGTCCTTCCTGCATATCCTTCCCCTCGATATATCTAACCTGTTTCCAAGCATACTGTAACGTGGGATCATTTTGTTGTTCATATCCCAAGTCAATATCTCGGTCCCAATGGTTAGGTACACAGAGAGGAGTGTCTTTTATTACATGACCTTCCACCTCAGTAACCTCGCAGCCCCGGTTACACTGAATACCTACTCCCTTTCCTTGCCGTTTAAGCGATTGGTTTACTTTTGTGTCAGACCCCTCCCCTTGTCGTCTCAGAGTTCCCTCATATTTTTCCACCCGACGCTCTCTTTTTGTTTTTCTTGGGCGGATTTTAGGGTTAAACAGATCGGATTGCAACGGAAAAATCTCGCCAATTGTTTTCTCCTGTTGCTTTAATTGTCCCCTGGTAGAAACTAAGACCATTTCCCGACCTAAAATACGATCAAAAAACGGCCAGTCTCTTCCCAGGAGAACAGGGTATGGTAAACATTGCGCTACAGCCACTTTAACGTAAGCTGAATAATCACCTACAATAAGTCTAACTTTAGTGGTGGGATAAACCCGAGTTTCTCCATGAATACAGGAGATAGCCACTTTACCCTGTGGCTCCCAGGCTACCCCATCCAAGAGAGCTTGCCGAATCAATGTTTGTGCACACCCAGAGTCCGCAAATGCGTAAGTACTCTTTCCCCCGACCTGTACTCTTAACTGATAAGGGCCCTCCCGACATTCCCCAGTGTTCCTACCTGTTACTGCTGACCAGGATCTTGTCGCCAGGTCCACCTTTATTACTGGACAATTCCTGGCAATGTGTCCAGGCTCATTACATTGGTAGCACACTTGGTTAGGAGGCATCAACGGAGTTAATCTGTCCTGCGAGTCCGCGACCGGCAGGTTAGGGGGGATTCTCTCTCGCCCAGGATGGGGCTACCCTCGACCTCCATGGTCTGAAGGTCTGGTTACCCCCTCTGGGCTTCATTGGTTGGTTGGTCCGAGTTAGTTTAGGGGCAGGAGTGGGGTCTGACCTGGCGCCTTCGTTCACGTCTTCGTAGGCCTCCGCCAGGAGGATGGCATCCTCGAGAGTGGTAGGTCAATTCCTCTTAATCCACTCTCGATTCCCTGGCGGTAGTATAGACACAAACTGTTCTATAACTATTTTCTGCACCAGTTCTTGGGGTGTATGTTCTTCTGGCCGCAGCCACCGGGTGCACTGATCTAAAAGATATTGTTCCGGAACCCGGGGCCGCATCCCCTTGGACAGCTGGTATTCCCGGAAACGGCGCCGGTATGTTTCCTCCGTGATCCCGAGGCGTGAGAGAATGGCTTCTTTAACTTTAACATAGTCCCCTGCATTCGTGGCTGTCAGGGCTCGATACGCTGCCTGAGCTTCCCCTGTCAGGCAGGGTGCCAATTTCATGGCCCAGTGTTCCCTAGGCCACTCTGCAGCCTCTGCCACTCTCTCAAAAGTTATCAAGAAAGCCTCGGGATCATCTTCCGAGGTCATCTTCTGAAGTTTTGGCTGAGCTGCAAACATTCGGGCAACCGCTCTCTCTGATGTTGATATTGATAGTTTTTCCACCAGCTGTCCAAAGAACTGGGCGAGCTGTTCCTGGTGCCGTGTCTCTCTCTCCTCTCGCTTCTCCTCCTGCTCCCTAAACATTGCCAACACTGTAGCCACTTCTGACACCACGTGTGAGGCGAGAGTGTATTAAATGGAATGTCCAGACAGTAATTTATGTGTACAGAAATAAAATAATTTATTTTTATTATCTATACACAACAAAATAACTAAACAACAAAAGAAAACAAAATGGTGTGAGGGAGGGAGTGCAGGGGTGAAATCCAAAACCGATCGTGATAACTCGTCTTTAATCGTCTTCGTGGTAAACCATACATAAACAAAAAAAGACAAAAGAAATGTTAGTGTTTTTTTTTTAAAAATCCCGCTGCACCAAACTAGTGTCTCCCTCCACCCGTTACTCCTCCTATTTTACTTTCGGACCAACCCCGAACACAGTAGTACGTTCCCTTTAATATGTAACGTCCCGCCTCTGTAGTCAGAGGAACACCAATCCCCAACTGACAAGTGTCCTTATCCTTCACTTGACTCCAGTGGCTGGAATTTACATACTTGTACTTCTGCCCCTCACCAAGGTGCCGCCCCTCAAAAGATGACTTTTGCCATGGTCACGAGATCTTGGTAAGGGAAGTCCCGAGTTGGTTTGATGCCATCTACTGTCGGGAGGCTGAATCACAGACCAAAATCCCTTTGACTCATCACAGAAGCATTAAGGTATATAAGGAAACTATACTGAAGAAATGTCAAGCATCAGTGTGTGCTTAGTTTCTTAGTTAAAGTGTGACAGAAAGGCAAGAAGGCTTCAAAGAGGAAGAAACCTCAATGCCTGCAGCTGAATCTGCCTTTAAAGAACACCAAGCCAACAAGGTCTGGTTTGTGATGGAGTACACAGACTGGTAAACTATGGAATAATGTAGTAAGCAGGCAATCATTGCGAAGATACTGCTTATTAGTAATGGAATTAATAAAAAGTACAGTGGGTGTGTCAAGTTTAAACACGTACACGCTTCAATTAAGTATTCCCCTCATCGTAATCTAAACTCGGAGAAATAAACCATTCCGACGTCCAGACAAAACTGGGATTGTTCCAGTTTTCAGCTTTCTTTTTTGTGCCGGTTGGAAAACAGTACAATTGTTAAATAATCCCAGTTTTTCTGTTGTGTTCACATTTTTAAAAATACAAACCTGAAGCAGTGTGCTCAGCAGTGGTGGCTCTAAGATTTTGGAAGAGGGGAGGCAAAGGGGTGGCAGACAGATGGGGGGGGGGGGGGGTACCCCCCCCCCCATTTCCTAAGGGGAGGGAGATCCATGGAAGATAAATTAAGATCCTCTAAGTAGAACTATAAATTATATTCAAGAAATACCAATGGTTACCATACCTTATTTTACTTTACAATACCATGAAAGACACAGGTGGAAAAAAACAGTAGCCTAGATGTGGACTTGACAAAAAATCTTTCTGTGTGGTACATAGCTCTATTACTGTAATGTACACAATAAACGCTAATACTAATGCAATAAGGTAAACTTTTAAAATAGTTTCACCTTACAGATAGCAGCTAACCAAAACGTCTCCAAATGTAGGCTCAAGTAAAACATTATCCAACCATGCCTTGTTGTTAAGAATCGACATAGGTCTTTTGGTGTGTTTACACTTACAACTCAGACCTGAACTGGCTTAGGCTTGATCAGATTATCATTTCAGCCACCCATTTATAGTTAAGCAAAGACCTCGGCTGGCTCTGGCCCAGCATGGACGCGCATAGCCCCTGAACTGTCAACAACAAACATGTCATTTGTGTGTTTCTACTTCAAGATGGTCGTTCCGTGTTTATTAGGATTACATTTTCCCATCAGAAATGAAGAGAAGCATTGAAAATGTCCATAACGGACAATAAAAGAAAGGTGTACATTTACACATCAGTCTGACAACTGTTCTGTGCTGTTCTCCTCCTTGAACTCAAGTTTATTTACCATATACTAACACTGCATCACAGTACTATTAATGATACAATTTAAAAAATAAAGCCTTTCATAAATCAACAGATTACAGTCCTTTGTTTAAAAGTAAAGTGC
This sequence comes from Polyodon spathula, assembly GCF_017654505.1. Lineage (NCBI taxonomy): Eukaryota > Metazoa > Chordata > Actinopteri > Acipenseriformes > Polyodontidae > Polyodon > Polyodon spathula. Next base: position 25,080,277 of record NC_054539.1, read on the forward strand.
TTTTGGACCTGAAGTTTATATATATATATATATATATATATATATATATATATATATATATATATATATATATATATATATATATATATATATGCACATACGAGCGTTACCAGAATTCCAAAGTGAAAAACTGAGAATTTTATTTCAATTCACTGATGCTGTTAAAATAATAGTATATTATAACACAATCATAATTTAAAAATCAAAAGTTTGGGTGTATGTATTGCAGATCTTAATAACTCTTTTCTTTCTATTCATCTAATCAAGACATATTAAATATATAAAAAAGAGATTAGAAAAAAAACGATTAGCTGTTACCATTTCAACATGTGATATACACCCACTCAGAATTATTAAACACATAATGCAAAAGATTGTTTATTTTATTTTGAATGGCACTAACACAACCTAATAAATGGCTCTGCTGATACTATTTCGTACAGCTGAATACAAATATGAATTTAAAGTCGAAAATACACATTCAAGTATTGACTTTAAATTCATATTTGTATTCAATTTGTAACAGTTTTAAAATGGGAGAGATGATGATATTTTTTGAAATGGCAATTTTTTTTTAAAGGGAAATAAAACAAAAATCATCAGAGTATGAGTATTGTTTGCTAGAACATTTATACTTCTTAAAAATGTAGAAAGATTGTGCTTCAATGATTAGTTTTCATTATTATGAGGAGTTGAAAATTGAAAATTCATGTGCAGCACAGAGTGCTCTGAGCAGAACTCTCCATAGGCAGAATCGCCAGCCGTCTGCTTCGCCCACCCTTCTAGAAGGTTCTTTATCGGCTCAGCAGCGCATTTTTTTCATTGAGATATGACACCTACTCTTACTTGGGGCCTGTATTTTAACATTAAATTCTTCATTTCAGTTGCCGTTTTAAGATGTAAATACAACACAATGGAATAGTTTACAAGCTCACAACACAGAAACATTCAATAAGGAAATACATAAATAAAAAATCCACAACTACAAAACAGTTTTGTTTACTATTATAGGCACACGGTAGTACAAGTTGCGGATCCAGTTTTGTTCCTTTCTCACTGATGTGCTCACATTCAACCAAAAGTCACAAGGCCTACTAACAATGAGTATGTGTAGCTTTGAAATATATATTGAACTCTGAGTGGCTGTAAAGGTAAAAGGGCTAACCAGGGATTGGATAATGTTTTGTTGGGTGGATTTTTCTCGTATATGGTTGCCTATGAATTGTTATGACCTGCAATAAATACACCCGAAGCTTAACTCTGTAATTATGATTGTGATTCAGTAAATTGAACTGCTTTAGAGCTGCAACGGTGTTAATGAATTGAAGAAAAAAGGGTTCTTTACCCTGGAAATCTAGTAATCCTTTATATGATGAGCAACAGCCCTTTGAGCCATGTTTATTTTATTATAGATTGTATTCTCAATATTAGCTAGTAGATTCCCAGGACATAATATCATAGCACTAAATAAGTCATTTTAACCAAGAAAAAAAAAAAAAAAAAAAAAAAAAAAAACGTGTGGCATTGATTACTTGTCTTACTTTAGCAAAAAGGACCAAATCGAAGTTTTTAAAAAAGATTATTATCTGAAGTAATTTTTTTAAAAACATATACATAACCTGCTTAGGGAACTTTATCTTTTTTTTCAGCACAAAGTGGCCTAAGCCTGTATAGAATTAGAAAAACCTCTTTAAACATGGACATCTGTCTTAATTCACCAAATGTTTATTCATATAGCTCTTGGAAAATAGTAGTAACTGATCTCATGAAAGGTAGCTATAGTCAATTGGGTAGGGGGAGCACATTTTCTACTGCCCATAGTTCACAAAAAGGTTATGCAGCTTTGGTAGAAAGAACTGGGAATGGTTAGTGAAACAAAAATCAGTCATAAACAGGCAAAGTAGAAGGTACAAATTCTTGGCTGCATTTCAAGCCTTGATTAACAGCTTTATATGAGGAGCAGCTGTAGATTAACACAAAGTAATCAGAGACAGCAGGAAACCTGTTAAGGTCATACTGCAGAGTTAGCCTGTTTCCTCTGAAACTTACAAGTTTATGAGGTGTTAACGATCTGAAACGCAAAAGCAAAACGTACCAACAAGCCTCCTATTTTTTTTAGCATTTAAAGGGTTTATTAACACTACCACTTTAAACATGTTTTAGAAAAACAGTCACTGGTGATTGATCATGCAAAAATGTACTGCAATCTTATTGAAAGCTATAGAAATAGGGAACAACGAGGCATTCCTTTAGTTATGGTACATAGTACTTCTGCTTTTAAATAAGCACAGTGGCCTGAGGCTGTGCTCCATTTATGAAAGGCCCACTAAAAATGTTACCTGGTTGTATAACACATTAAGTTGTTTATCAAGATGTTTAGATATTTATGGAAATGTTGTAAATATTATATTATATTTACAAAGGCATTAGCCAATATCTGAAGATGGCTCAGCCAAATAACAAAAAGATATAGGCGATTACTTTAATCTTGTGCCAGAAATTCACTGAACCTAATTTTGACAAATTAACAGTACAGTTCCACAGCTGCCAGAGCCTTGATTATCAGTCCAAAACATCAGCTATCAATGTCAGTTCTAAGAACAGGTGCTTATCTATGCAAACACAATTTGGATGCATCTAAATTTTACATTATACAGTATATCTTTTTAGAGTCAAATGATACGTGCCATCATGAATCTGCATCCATTATCGGACCCAGACTCCATAATTTCAATGCCAGATCCGTCTTTTGGGGATTTTTAAAGCATCCCTCAACAACTGCTGCTTCTGCTGCTTTATCTTCCTGAATTTTATTCTTGGAAAGGTGGCAGGCCATGTGGTTTTCTTTGTAAACTTGTTGAAACTTTCCTAAAGAAGTATGCATTCTAATGTTGTTTAAGAAAATGTACCAGTGTTAACCAGCCGTTTAAATCACAAACACAGGCTGTTTCCCCAATAATTCATAGTGGACAAACCATTGCCTTCAAAATGTTACATGCATGTCAGATGTGAATTAGAAAAAAATTAATCAGCAGATCATAAATGTAAATAATTTGAATCCTTAGATGAACTACTTCAAACAAGTTTTAGCACACAAGCTGTCCACCCAGAACTGAAATGGAAATTATTATTTAAAAGAATCAGAATCAAACACTGATAACAAAATTAATCTCAAAACAATATTTCTGCTTCATATAAATTGTCAATCTGCATTGTTTAAAACACGTAACTTCAAACATTCAGTCACCTTCCTCATTTGTTACACAACGCTGTTGAAGGGATTAGTGGAATCAATGTTGTAATAGTACAATAGTCTTTACCCATGTATGTCTTTTTGTCTTCTTTTTCATAGCCAGACATCACTCTGAAAATGTAACCTTTTGCAACTACATCAACACAGACTTACTGTTCATTTGTCTCCGACTAGATTATCATAAATCCATTTACACAGCATTTTCACAACTTGTGTCCACAGTGCACCTGCCCAGTTGGCAGAGAAGCAGAGTCCTAACTCGTCTCTATATGGACAAAAGCATCCCTTATTCAAGGCAACTTGTCATTTGTATTACTTGTCTAATTGCATAGGCAAGAGGCCCCTTCTGCATAACACACTTAGCATTCACATAGATCTGAATGATGTGTTAAGGATTGCTTAATTTAATTTCTGAAGCACCCAGGGAAACTGAGCACAGAGAGCCCTATTTTGAAGTGAATGCAATGGCAAATTTTCTGAGAGGATTAAATCAACTGCCATGGTATGTGAATACACCAATGTAGCAATATTTCAGTGCTGTTATACACACGTGAATATAAAGGGTCTGAAGTAGAAATTAGAAAAAAGATGATATTTTAAGGTAGTACAAGGTGTTTAAATAGATCAGGGATATGTTGCCCAGCTTCACTGATTATTTCCTCTAATTACTGGGTGGAAGTCTGCAGTGAAGTCTGTGTTCACTTTTGAGTGTACTCCATGTGAAACAACTATAACTTTGTACAGTCTTGTATAAGGAAGCACTTGTCAGGGATACTATTTGTGTAACAAATCAATTATATAAGGAAAGCCATTTTATACAAAAGTGTTTTCTTTATACAGCATAAACTAGATGGTCACTAGTATAAACACAATCTGGAATTAACGTTGGCTTACAATACAGCTCCTAATAAAATCGAAAGTAGTAAATAACCCAGATAAGGAGTACATTTTGCTACTGGTTTTCATTTACATTTAACCAAAGCCGCTGATGTTGGACTTGCCGCAGCCGGTACCACCAACACAGCTTGACTGCCCACTGCAAGTGCCGAAGGTCCCCCATGCCATTGCAACTGCTAGCTGCACGTCCAGGGACAAAAAGAGGCTATTGTGGGGGCAATGTAGCGATCTGTGTAATTGTGTTTGTGTACTGTATTCCTACTGTTTCTACTGTTGTTGTGTACTGCAATTGCCTCTGTACTGTGTTCCCTTCCTGCCCTGTATTTCCTGACATTTGCTTGTATAACCCTGTCTCTGTGTCTATGTGTAAATGTAGCCTGCGTGTGTGGTGATTTCTGTGTCTCCCTGTAATTGGTTGTTGTTGTCTGTCCCTACTGGCTGTTGTTTCTCTTTGCCCATTGGTCCTGGTCTGCGGCTGAGGGGCTACATTATAAAAAGGCACTGCGCCGCCAAATATGTTGTTGATGTTCTGAAAGCTGGTTGCTATATTTAAATCCTGTATTTTTTCCTGTGTTGCTCACTGAGCTGTGGACTCGGGACTGGGTGTTGTGAGAGTGTCCAGTGGTACTGTAACAAGCGGTCGACTCTGGTTTGGGTGTTGTGGTAGTGTTTACCAGTGGTGTGTGCTTAAATAAAAAGGATTTGAAGAACAGGAACCAAGCGTGTCATCTCCGTCCTTTCTGCCTGCCTGTGAAATGCTACATTATTATTATTATTATTATTATTATTATCAGTAATATTAAAGTAGTAAAATTTGACTGGTACTGAGAACCTGATTGGAATGGTGAAGGTTAAATAAAGTTTTGGTTTGCTGACCTGCAGTTCTTTTAATTGTCTACTGCAAAGCATGCTTACTGTATATATCACAAGCAGCATCAATCACATGCACACAAACGTGTATTTTTATTTTTTTTATTTTAATTATTAAAACATGATTACTGTTCTATATAACTTTTTTTTTTTTTAATTTAGTCATCACCAATTATTATTTTTTATTGTTTTCTCCCCAATTTAGTCGTGTCCAATTATTTTTAGGCTCAGCTCACCGTTACCACCCCTGCGCTGACTTGGGAGTGCTGAAGACAAACACACGCTGTCCTCCTAAGCATGTGCCGTCAGCCGACCGCTTCTTTACACACTGCAGCCTAACCATGCAGCCACCTCAGAGCTACAGCATTCGAGGACAATGCAGCCCTGGGCAGCTTACAGGCAAACCCTGACACCCTGGCCGACCTAGCTCTCCCTCCCAACGGGCGGCGCTCAACCAATTGATTAAATTATGCAAGTTAGTACCATCGAAGGTTCAAACCTTCCTTCGGTAATGTGTACCAAACTTTTGAAGGTCAAAATGTACCTTTAATTACAAACTTAACTGTTTCTTTCTTTCCAACACAACTACAGTAGAGAACGCATGTTTATTCATAGAAATTAAAACAAATGATTAGGATCTGTCATTCATTTAAAGTATGAATGGTGACAGATGGTATTTTTCAAATTTTATAAAAAAAAAAAAAAAAAAAAAAAAACTTCTAACCTGGTAAAGGCATGTCCGCATGCTGTGCAAAGTAAGTCATACAGTCAGGGGAGTGCAGGTTTTGCATCCTGGCTGTTCAAGTTTCAATGATGTTCAGTGCAGGTTCTGAGAATCATAACCACAAACTCTACTAATGGGGGACTGAATAACCTCAGAAACCATTAAGTGGTAAGCCTGTAGTAGTAGCAACCAAATTTAAATAAAGTAAAAAAAAACAGTAAGGCAAAGTCCAAAGAGTTTGCATTGTGTTGTGCAAGAGTTAGCACTGGCCGTTGGCACAAATCGGATAACTCCCATCCATAAAAAGTGGACAGGTCAAATTTGGATTGCACCAGTTTGCCCACTCAGCGGCTCATAATTAGGCACTAATAATTGTTGTGCCAGTACCTTGTCTTGTGATAAAACGTATGATTATCAGCTTATAAAGTTTTACTGAAGCACAAAAACAGCTTTTCTTTTCAGATTAGTGTTTTATTAAATTATTTAATAGTAATATTTTGTTCGCTAGGATTGTGTATTAATGTAAGTAAAATTATATCAAGAAGTAGGCCACAAACTAATCCAATAAGCAAAACTAGTGAGTAACAAATTAAAGATGACAATATACAGAATTAAAGAGGTTGTCTGTCTTTTTAACAAACAAATTATAGGGCTAGACATATTACTTTCATACTATACTTATGCTAAATACACTATGCCTTTCAACATTCTTAAAAATACATTTTACAATATGTCCGTGCGATTGTAGAATTACTGCTGCCCAATAAAATATGTTTAAGAGTGTGAAGTGTTGCCTTGTTCTTTGGGAGCAGTTAAAGAGGTACTGTATAAGAAGAGTGTTCCTGAAAGGAACCATGTCTTGCCACTGGCTGTTAATGTAACATCTGGTGTGTGTTTCCTGGCTACTGGGGTTTCCCAGGTAATATGCAGCCCCTATCCCCAACATACAGGGGAGTGATTCTGATATTGTGCAGTTTCCAATGTCTTACTCAATCTGATGCACATTGCATCTGCTATGATTCAAGTGTACTGAACTACAGTTGCAAACACTAATCCAAAAGATAATTATTTTAATACTGTAAAATCACCAGATGTCAGATTATGGGTTCCATCACATTTCTTCAACTCACAGAGCATTTTTTGGAGTTGTCCTCAATAATGCTAAATCACACTGATGTTCACAGAAGGAACTTGGCAAATTGCCATATGCGCCTGAAAATGGACAAGTCTTGACGGACTGCTCTTATCCAAATAACTGATCTGATTTACTACCACAAAGTTAATAAGCACCCTGCAACACATGATATCATTTAGAAAAAGGCAGCCATTGAAAATGAAAATTTGTTCTCAGCTGATATGCTGGTTAAGTAAAGGATTGATTGATTGACTGATTGAAGAACCCTCATGCTATTCCTTTATAACTCTACCCTTGCTTATTGCCAAAAACTGGACTACTGTAAAGAAAGTTTAACATGTGCTAAATCTGACATGGGTTAAATTAAAAAAACATCACTTAAAAATGAAGAATTTGTAGAAAGCCTTTGAGAAGAGCAATACTTGCTATTCCATCCACTATGCTGGGTCATCACTGGCTGGGTTTGCACGCAGTTTAGAAAGTCATTATTCTCTCTCCACTATCATGATTTTAGCACAAAAAATAAGCATACAGTACAAGGGGGTTTAGAGACCTCGTCATTCAGTTTTTTTTTTTTATTATTTATTTTAATGGGACACCATTTATTCAGTGTTTCAGATTATTGCCATTTGCCTTATTGTTAAGTTGTTTTATAAGCAAGGTTATAAAAAATACTGGAGTCACTTAATCTCCTTGTGCTCCATCTTTCAGGTGAGTTGTTCTTGTAAGTGACTCTGCAGCTGAAACATACTTAAATACCCTAGTCTCATATCTTGTAAAGTGCTTTGTGATGGTGGTCCACTATGAAAGGCGCTATATAAAAATAAAGATTATTATTATTATTATTACTGACTACTCCATACAGCTCATAGTTCAGGCCCTGGTACTGTCCCACCTTGACTACTGCAACTCCCTCCTGGCCGGCCTCCCTGCCTCTGCTATCCGTCAGCTCCAGCTCATCCAAAACCATTCATGACCCAAACATCCAGCACAGTGCCTGTTGGGTAATGTAGTCCTGATTCCTCACTGGATAGGACCTTCAGATTACATATCCCCCTGCCCACAGTGGAAAAATACTGCACTGAATTCTAGGACTTATGTACAGTACCGTGAAAAAGTATTTGCCCCTTGTCTGATTCTTTTTGATTTTTTGACTGAATTTTTGCAAAATATTTTAAAAGGGACCCTGACACTTTGATACTTATTATTTATTAAAGAAAGTTATGCAACACCCAGTTCAACCAAAAACTTGTTACGCCACCTTTTAGCAATAAACAGGGACAGCACTGTGGAAGAATTTTGGCCCACTCCTTCATGCAGAAATTCTTCAACTCAATGACATTTGTGGGTTTTCGAGCTTAAACTTATTTCAGGTCACAACATTTATTTATTAACTAGAAAAACTTATGCAACATTCCCATGTATTTTGGCTTTTTTTTTTTTTTTCAGCTTCAGCTCACGGACGGATGACCTGACATTCTCCTGCAGAACTTTCTGATACAGAGCAGAATTCATGGTTCCTTCAATGATGGCAAGTCATCCAGGTCCTAATGCAGCAAAGCATCCCCAAATAATGACACTACCACCACCATGCTTGACAGTTGGTATGAGGTTCTTACTGTGGAATGCAGTTTTTGGTTTTTGCCAGACATAACAGGGCCATGTTGGCCAAAAAGTTCCACTTTTGATTCATCAGTCAATAAAATATTGTTCCAGGGTATTTCAGGTGCTTTTTGGAAAACTTAAGACAAGCATTCATGTTCTTCTTAGTGAGCAGTGGTTTCCGTCTTGCTACTCTGCCATGAGTCCCATTTTTGCCCAGTGTCTTTCTGATGGTGGAGTCATGAACACTGACCTTAGCCGAGGTGAGAGAGGCCTGCAGATCCCTGGATCAAAAACTTTTTTCCACAGGTCTTCAGGAATTTATTTTGATCGTGGCATGATGTGCCTCTAGAACCTGTGTGCTGACAACTTCACTCTGGTGGTAAGGGCCAAAGTTAGTCAGATTTAGATTGGGCTGAGCTGACCCAAATCACGCCTGATTGTTAACTAAAGTATTCAAACAGCTGACCCTAATTATCCCATTATTTGGGTTGAGTTAACAAGGGGGGGGGGGGGGGGGGGGGGGGGAATCCCGGCTCCTGCTGTTTCACGCTGATGGAGAAAACCACATGAGTACATGCATCCATCATGCCGTGTGTCAACATCAATTATGGTGTCAGTGGTGTGATGGTGTGGGGCCACTTTTCATGGCAGGGGTTTTCATGGCACAAATTGGGACCCTTGATAAAAGTGGAGCAATGTTTGAATGCCACAGGATATCTGAACATCATTGCCAATCAGGTGTATCCCTTCATGGCAGCAGTGTATCAATCTGCTAATGGATTTTTTTCCGCAGGATAATGCCACAAGGCTAGGATTGTCCAGGAATGGTTCCACGAACATGACAGTGAATTCAACTTATTGCAGTGGCCTGCCCAGTCACCAGATCTCAATTCAATTGAGCATCTGTGGGATGAGATGGAACGAGCTATTCAGAGTAGAGATCCACTACCAGCCAACTTGACACAACTGTGGGAAGCATTGGAGTAAACATGGGCCAGCATCCCTGTAGAATGCTTTGGACACCTTGTAGAATCCATGCCCTGATGAATTGAGGCTGTTCTGAGGGCAAAAGGGGGTGCTACTCAATATTAGGAAGGTGTTCTTAATGTTATGTACACTCTATATGTATATAAAACAGTCAAAATGTTTTGCAAATAATATAAGGGTATTGTACTCTCATCTGAACATGTGTGTCTATTATTTATTATTTACATTGTATGGGAACACCTCTCCAATTCGGGATGCTCCATCCACTCTCTCTCTTACTCATTGTTCCAAGCTCCAAATGCTCCTGCAAGACAAACACAAATATCAGGATGGGCATCCCATTTGTAAAAACTTGGGCTATTTATATTCGGGTGTGTAAATTGATCAATAGTTAAATTAGTCAGTGCCCAATAAGGCAGATAAAGGGAAACGAGTGGAGAAGCCAACATAACGTGATACAAATCAATTATAGTGTCAGACAACATAAAGTGCCACTAATCAAAATCATTAAATAAAATTATAAAAATAGTAACATACAAGTGCTAAATAAATGTGAACAAGGCATTCTTAATGCTGTTACACCATGCTTTTTTTTTTAATAAAAGAAAATGTTAGTGGCCAGGCTGGACTTACAGTGTTTCATTACAACCTAAAAATTTAGTGGAAACCCAGTTTAAGAACGCTGTACAATATCAGTCATCATGCAAGGCCAATATGGAACAGAGACAGAAACATTTAAATATAACCTCCTGTATTTTAATACTGATTAGGTTATTTGCATTTGGAAGGAGAATTTCTCTAGCTAAAAGAAAACTATCCAAAAGTATGACAAAAATAGCATGAGAAAAGCGTGAGAAAAATTTTCCATGGAAACTGCCCTACTGTTTTGAAACCACAAGTGGTAATAGTCATTTTTTAAAATTAGCACAAAAATATGTCAGGTACACCTGGTATTGAGGGACAGTGTATCCAATAAAACATAAATCTACATCTGTTGGATATTGATTCCATCATGATTATTTAAGTAAACTGTGTAAAGAACTGGCCTTTGGTGGTGAATTATCAAGGGGTGCTATCCACCATCCACTACTGTAAATCTGATTGAAAACTCAGAAGGAGGCTGAGTTGCTACTGCTTTGCTGTCTTCCAACATCCTTTGTTTGCTCACAGCTGAGGCTTCGATGAAAAATAAAGATTGTCAGGAGAACCGTCTTTGCCATTTTTACACAAAGAATGTTCTGTTGCCTCAACAGTGGCTGTCCTGTTTCAGGGAGGGTTACACTGTTCCAAAGGCATATTTCATGGAACAGTTAACAGGGTCAATGCAGCTCATCAGTTAATGTGATACTAAATAAAAACAGGGCCCAGTAGAGGGCTGTCCTCTCCTTTTACCACAGTTCAGGGGTTGTTAATCGTAAAACAACCTCTCACTGTTTTACAAGTGTTCATCCACAAACATAACAGATTCACACACTTTAGTTGACCAGGAACTAAGAAGGGAGTACAAAAGCCCCGCGGGTCAGAAATACAAACACTCAGTTTGAAATCTTGAAAGGAAACCATTTAGTTTATTACAAAAGGTTCTTTTGCAGCATTTAATAAACAAAAAACACAAGCCCAAAAAAGGGAGTATCAGGTGCCTGAATTCAAAGATTAAACTCCATTGATTATATGGTGTAAGTCATCCTTTGTTCTATTTATTATTTTCCACAAATGTGCACATAAATGAGCCCATTATAAAAGCAGTGGTAAATGCACCATTTTAAGTTTACAGAGATTGTTTATTTAAAGTACTTAAACTACTAGTTCGGCAGGGTAGTCTTTCACTGTAAAATAAACAGCCGCCCATTTGATAGCCATTAACGTGCAGCAGTTTAAAGACAGGGCTTTCGTGTAAAAAGGTTAACACATCCTCCCAATTACAAAGTAAGAAAGATATAGTGTATTTTTTGTCTGCATTCCCGGATAACTAAATGTAGTGTATTAATAATAATTTAGCTCTGTGTTAGAATAGACTTAGAAGAAGTATTTACCACTACAACCTTGATTGTGGCTCTGTGCCCCTATACATGTGGGAGGGTAGTGCGCAACAATTATTTGTCAAAGGTGCTAAAGTTTCTTAACTTATGCTGGGGCTTTTTGTCCCCATATTACTTCTATTTCTTAGCCTAGCGGTAATTTTCTAACGCCTATTATGGGGTAAATGAATTTGATCTAAAATGGTGGCCGATCTAAATGATTTTTAAATTTATATAAAACTGGAATCTGACTTACTAAAAAGACAAAAAATACACAATTGATACACTCACACTGTTAGAGATGTTGGTGTTTACATTGTCTGCTTCTTTAATGATTTAAACACATATTAGATATGCTTTAGATCAGTTGAATGCAGTTTATATTTTATAAGTCAAGTTTCAAATAACATCTATTCAAGGTTTGTCTCAACTACATTTGTGTAAATATTTATGGAAACTTCTCCCAGTATCTCTTTCTGTCACACCTGCAGTTTTGTTCAGTGTACATTACACAAAGATGGCAGAGAGGTTTATCTGCATATCACAATTATAGCAATGTTAAAATAATATAAGGGGTATTTGAGTTTGCTGTCAAAATCCTGTATTTACAGTGTAGTTAGCTACAATGATGCATCAGTGATGAGCAGGGTTAATGGAGGTGTGCAGGCTATGCTGTAAAGAAAACTCGGAAGGCACATACCGTACATACATGGTTACAACCATCAGCTGCACTTAGTAGTAGTGCATGCAATTCAAAGTTAACCATGTGCAAAGAGATTTTTTTATCTCTGTATGCATTCTTTCATCAGCACTACATTACTCAAAAGTGCAATGGCCCTTCATTAAAGAGATTGCTAGAAATTCTCTGGACAAGCCATTTTGAAGTGACCAAATGTGTTATTGATGATTAGGATCTTATTCTTGATATACTGTCAGAAGACTTAGAGGATAATATTGTTTCCATAGACTTACGTACAGAAGCATCCAGACTTGTTTTTTTCTCAGCTGAAGAGACAGAGCTTCTTTGTTCTTGGAAAGAAGCCAGCCAATGCTGTTCTTCAGTCACAATCTGTTGATCTGTGCTCTGCTGGTGAGGTGATAAATGCATCAGAAGATGCATTAGAAATCTATGTCAAGATAAAGATTTCTGGAATGAGCACTGTGGTGTAGCTGTAGATGTGCATACTACAAATAGACAGAGAACCATGAGTAAGCAGCTAGCTGATTCTGTTGTGTTTTCAATACTAGGACATTCAGACTCTGCAAGTAGTGCTAAATCTGACTGTAGTCTGACACTGAAGAGACCTGTGTAAACATTCTGGATGGAGCAGTGTCAGAGATGAAACAAATTTCCTCAGAAAGACTGCACTGTTGTCTGTAAACCCCAGCTTTAAAATGTTTTAACCTAATATCACAATTTCATATTCAGTAACTAGCATATGTCAGTAAATTTTCTCTTGTCATCTAAGCTTGGTTTTCTTGTATTTACACAATTTTAATATTTAATTGTAAATAAGATTCTGCAGCTGCTGCATTACATTCAGTACCTAAATGCAGTGAGACTGAGGGAAAACTCCTATTGAGACTTGGGTTATCAGAAAAGAGTGTAGTCTACAAGGAATGCAAATTTATAATTTCTAGAAATGTTTCAAAAACCAAGAATTTCAGGAAAAATCTTTTGTAGCAAAACAAAACAAAATTGCTGAAGGAAATAATTGAAGACTAATTAACAATTTCTTGTAACTTCTGTTCCTCATCCACAAAAGCAAAACTTTTGCTACAAAAGATTTTTCCTATAATTGTTTGTTTTCAAGACATTTCAAGAAATTATACATTTCCATTGGGGTATGTAAACTTTTGACTACAACTATATATATATATATATATATATATATATATATATATATATATATATATATATATATATATATATATATAGTAAGGGGATTAATGATGGCTGTCTACAATTTGACATTTCTACAGGTGTTTCGAGTGACCTTTTGAAAGCCAGATGAAATAATAAACAGTACCGTTTTTTTTTTCCCATAGACTTTTCATTGTTGTAGCCAGAGTTGCTCTTTGAGTCTTTCTTTGGAGTTCATTCATGTTTGGCTGGGCCGCCACAGATATAAGGACAAATGTCAAGCGGGTACAAAAGAAAAAGAATCCTGAACACAGGAGATTGGTGAATAAAAACTGTTATATTGATGCTGTCAAGTTTAAGTGTGAAAGGCACTGCACCTGGACGAGAGGAAAAAAAGGGATGCATTCATAGACAGTCCCTCATGTGTGGGAAGTCTGATGACTTAAAGTTTGCGATGTCAAGAACCCAATTCATTCGTCTTCCCTTACTGAAGCTTAAAAATATGAATGGGACATGAGTAAAGCATATCTTGATGTATCTATCTTTCCCTCTGCCTTGAAAATAGGAGTATATCAGTAATTGCAGGGCACTGGTGCTGAAAGGCCTGAGACCATCTGTGGGATGAATCACTGCAGCCAGATATAGATCAATTAGCTGCATTTAGGTCACTGCAAGCCCTGAGAAGGTGTCTAATTGAGTGGACTGTACCAGTGCCAGGAAACAAGATGAAACTGACTGGGGTCACATAATTAATTGCTGTTTTGACCCAGCGCAGCTTAATTTGTAAATGTGTGTGCTGACAGGATGTGACATTTTGTAGTTCTTTGATAATCAATAACATCCCCACCACACACAAACATGCTTTATTAAACATATTTAAACTATAGTTTCAATCCACACATACAGATCACTGCTGGTGGGTTATGAAACATTATATGGTATGTAAAATAAGTGAATGTAAATAAAATAATAACACATATTTTTAAAAATGTGGCCTGTGACACATTAAAAAAAAAAACTAAGAAGACTAGAAAGTGTTATTTGAACAAAAATGTGTTTTTTTTTTTTTTAAAACACTTTTTAAAAACATTTGAACAAACTGGACAAAATGATGGCTGCCAATAGTGTGACAAGTCATTTTATTTCGATAAGCTTACATATAATTGAGGCATGTATACATAATAGTAAGTGTTATTATTTTATTTACGTTCACTTATTTTACATACCATATAATGTTTATGCTCAAAAAGTTATGGATATTGGGCTGAATATTCAAACCCTTTTTTGCAAAAAAAAAAAAAAAGTTGTTCTTTTGATAGAGTCAAAATAGATGCTGCTTTGGAAAAAAATGAGTTTGCGAGTTGTTCTCTCTCAAGTGCTTTTCCCTCAAATTTGGGGGAGGTGTCATTAATAATCCTGCAAGTTCACCACCACTCGCTAAATGCAAAAGTTAATTTGATCGCAAATCACTATGTTGCATTGAAATTAATTAAGACTGGTTACACTCCTGGGTAAATATAGAGACTTTCTTTCTATGCATCGAAACGTGGGACATTTCCTAGTAAATTGGGACTGTCCCAACCATATAGGGACTGTTGGCATGTATGCAATGACAATAACACCGTTCTTAAGAAGCGCACATTCAAAATCATAACAAGGTTATTTCAGAGTATTGTAAGTACTAGTATTAGATTTTATAATCAAGTATTCTACATCATATATGCAAAGCAGTAGCATATGCAGAAAAAATAAATTAAAGGCATATATATATATATATACATATAATTTATTTTTTTGTTTCAGTAAAAGCTATTTGTTCTTCTGTAGCCTTCCATTGGTTTTGGTCATCAAATCAGAGGGCAGTTTACATCTGACACAGGGTTTACACCATTGGCCTGTAGCAGGATGGCTTGGTGGTGACATTAGACCAGGAAGAGACAAGTACTGCAGGTTGAAGCGCTGAGCGTGTATTTAATAGGTAAAGTAAATAATAAAACAAAACAAAACAAAATAATTTTACAAACAGTGGCCAAAACAAGACAGACAATAATCCAACAAGTTTCGTGCTGGTGTAAAGCCAGCACGAGTAGCAATTGTTTTCTATATTTTCAGTTCTTACTTTTGCTTCGTTCCTCCTCTGAACAAGCCAACCCCGGCTAGCAAAAGCTGCTTGTTTTGATATTGCGGTCAAGGGATTAACTGGCTGATAATTACCTAGTTTATCCCTCGACCACATTCTGCACAGGATTTCTGATACACGTGATCAACAGCCAATTAGTCAATAATTCATTAGTTGCCAACCACACACTCTCATGAGTTTTAGTTGGATGGGGAATTTTAACCCCATCTGTGCTGTCCAACAATAATAACAAAATGTGGTTTAAAACAAACACAAATTAGTATATTTAAATAACAATAATAATACACCACAAATACAAAATAAACACATGGGCAGTGTATACCCTGTCACAGGGCCATAGCACATACAGAGAAAATAATGTGGGGAAGCTATGAAAAAGGCCAACAAAATGCTTGGACATATAATGAAAAGTATTGAATTTAAATCAAGGGCAGTAATGTTAAAAATTTACAATGCATTAGTAAGACCTTAGCTAGAGTATTGTGCTCAGTTCTGGTCACCTCGCTACAAAAAAAGGATATTGCTGCTCTAGAAAGAAGAAGAGCGACCAGAATTATTCCGGGTTTGAAAGGCATGTCATTTGCAGACAGGCTAAAAGAATTGAATCTATTCAGTCTTGAACAAAGAAGACTATGCAGTGATCTGATTCAAGCATTCAAAATTCTAAAAGGTATTGATAGTGTCGACCCAGGGGACAAACTGAAAAAAGAAGCAAGGACCAGGGGTCACAAATGGAGATTAGATAAAGGGGCATTCAGAACAGAAAATATGAG
Organism: Polyodon spathula; assembly: GCF_017654505.1. NCBI lineage: Eukaryota > Metazoa > Chordata > Actinopteri > Acipenseriformes > Polyodontidae > Polyodon > Polyodon spathula. Next base: position 25,096,543 of record NC_054539.1, read on the forward strand.
GCACTTTTGTACACAGAGAATTGTCGGAGTCTGGAACCAACTCCCCAGTAATGTTGTTGAAGCTGACACCCTGGGATCCTGCTTGATGAGATTCTGGGATCAATAAGCTACTAAAAACCAAACGAACAAGATGAGCCAAATGCCCTCCTCTCGTTTGTAAACTTTCTTATGTTCTTAATAATCTAAATGGTGATTTTGCAGCAGTTAAAAACAAACTTACTTTGTTCAAATAGTACTGTCTTTGATGTTTTCGCTTCAGTACTTCTTCTTAACAACTTGGATGATGTACTTTACTCCATTATAATATGTAATAGATCTGATATTGATTTGATACACGAATCTGAAATGTCTTCATATATGATAGTTTGTGCCAGATGGAAATAATGTTGCATTAAAATTTGCTATATTTGCTATATAAGATAAGCTGTCTTTCACCCATTTAAGCTTAGACCAGCCTGCCAGTTGGGGCAAAATCACTCATCTCTAGCCACTCAGACCTTTCGTGGAGTGAACATCAGCCATCTAAAATTGCTTTCTATCAGATAGTTTGGATGGTATCTGATTGACCTCATGTTAAGATTTACAATGTTCGATTTACAATCTGTTTTTCTTTGATGTGTCTGCTGAGTTGTATTATGTTCATTTTATAGACGCAAGAATCCATATAGACATTAAGCTATTTTTGTTTTGACTGGTTATATAGGAGACATAAAGAATATTCACATGATGTAAAATGAACCAGGGTACAATGCTACCTTGGGGTACCGTATGGTCAGTATGTGCTGAATTTGTAATTAAAAATGTTTTAAAAATGTAAATTTTCTCTAAATCTTATAGTCCCTATTTGAAAAGAGTAAGATGTAAGTGTTGATTCCAACAGGTAGTGTTGGGATGAAGAAATGAATGAACAAGCAGTACTGTCATAACAAATAGGCCCTGTCACTCTGCATTTGCTACTTTCAGAATAAATCAATTTTCACTGCAGGCTGCCAAGTCCAAATGAGCTCCATAATGCACCTGCAGATCTGAGCGTCAAGCAATTATTGCACTATCTTGCCTAAAAACAAAAAAAGGCTATGCCCTTTAAAAACCTTTGACCTTTTCCAGCTAACATAAACTAATTATATTTTTTACGCAGAAAAACCTTTCTGCAGTCGTGAATGGGAGTCGTCACTCATGGTTTAATCAGCATTCGCAGATCTGGAGCATGTAATTCCAACTAGGCTATTCTTCTAAATAACCCCTCATTATCTCATAGTTTCAAAGGAGCGCGGTGGCTTAAATGCTTAAAAAGTTACAATGGGGGTCTCATATTTATCTCACATAAAATCTCATTGACTGAAGCTATAAGAACAGTTCTTCTACCCATGCCGTCCATTTAGCAACCGTACAAGGGTGCCATTGTTCAGTGTCACTTAGCAGCAATTACAGCCCGTCAAAACAGTTTTTGTTTTACCCCAACGTGTTAATGGGTCCACGGTTGGGTGTGAGAAGTAACCCAAACCCCATGCATCGAACCAAGGTTAGAGGTTAATTGAGACTTTCTGAGGCAGCGCATGAGATTTTTGCAACCTTTTGCTGAAAGGGAAATGGGAAACAAAAAGGAAATAATGTGATACAATTAGTTGGAAAGCAAGAGGGTCAGAATTCCCAGATGAAACAGGAAAACTGGCCAAGGGAATCGGACCAGATGGGCCACCTGTACCGCAGTGGGTGCCAAAATAGCCACAGTAATTTGTACACAGCAGGAGGCATTAGGTGTTGTGTCAGTCAAGAGAGGTCAACGTTTTTTTTTTAACAACAGAGCTGTTTTTTATTTGAATTCCATGCTCAGTTTTTGTATTTACTTAACATATTCATTTTAATTATTCTGCAGAATACTTTCACGACCTGCAAATGAGTTTTTCAGCCCTTACTCAAAAGAGACTTAAACTCACCACAGCAGCCTACAGCTAAACATAGATTTAACAAATGTAAAGATTCATTCAGGACAATTCATTATAATCCTTCAAAGCAAAACAATTAACCTTTCAGGAAAGCATAGTTTATTTGGAGGCCCTTTTTATTTGTCTATAATCCACTGTTTCTGCAGTATTTCACATACAAAATGTTACATTTGCTATAAAGAGTTTTATATCACCTTGTAACAATTTTTTTTTTTTTTTTTGGTTCCTGGCTAGTAAGTGTTATTTCCTAATTGCTTATGCCTCAAAAGTATAGAAAATGGCTATTATTCCCCACAAACTTTGCTTTTGTGACCAGAACAGTGATATTTTGAAATTTACCTATTTTCTAGAACATTCCAGATAGATTCAGTGCTGAGTAAACTTTGAGTAACTTCTAGAACTTTCTAGAACTTTCCAGTAATATAAATAGTAGTATAAATACAGAGGCCTTAAGCCCACCAGTTCAGTTTAGTTCCAGCTGCCTAAGAGGATACATATCTGCATTTTTCTGAGATGGCATCAAGAGGCTGCAATGGTGGCATTCCTGATGGGTCTCCAAGGCGGTTTTACCAAGTTTCCCTGCTATCTTTGCCTTTGGGACAGCAGGGACACCAAGGCGCACTACCACAGGCGGGACTGGTCACAGTGGACCGAGTTCTCTGTAGGGAGGAACAATGTCAAGTGGGAGCCACTGGTGGACCCACGGAAGGTGCTGATGCCACCACTGCACATCAAATTGGGCCTTATGAAACAATTTGTCAGAGCTCTAGATAAGGAGTTGGCAGCCTTCAAGTACCTTCAAGACTTCTTCCCTAAGCTGTCTGAGGCAAAGGTCAAAGCCGGTGTCTTCGTCAGACCACAGATAAAGAGGATCCTGGAGTGCAATGAATTCCCCAAGAAGCTCACTAGTAAGGAGAAAGCGGATTGGAACAGCTTTGTCGCAGTGGTTCGGGGCTTCCTGGGCAATCACAAGGCCGAAAACTATGTGGAGCTGGTTGAGACTCTGGTGAAGAACTACGGCACAATGTGCTGTAGGATGTCCCTCAAATTCCATATCCTTGATGCTCATCTTGATAAATTCAAGGAGAACATGGGAGCATACTCGGAGGAGCAAGGCGAGCGCTTCCACCAGGATATACTGGACTTTGAACGCCGCTACTAAGGACAGTATAACGAGAACATGATGGGAGACTACATTTGGGGGCTGATTCGTGAAAGTGATTTACAGTATAATCGTAAATCTCGAAAAACTACTCACTTCTAAATCTTTTGTAGTCATTTTTGTGTTACTTTAGTATAAATACATGTTAATTTGGATTCATATGTTGTTTTTTTCTGACTTTATGTGAGCGAAAAGACCGTTTTCTCATTGGAAATAGGTAAATTTAAAAATATCACTGTCCTGGTCACAAAAGCAAAGTTTGTGGGGAATAAAAAAAATAGCCATTTTCTATACTTTTGAGGCATAAGCAATTAGGAAATAACACTTACTACCCAGGAACAAAAATTGTGTTACACAGTGTATTTATTAAATGAATGACTGAATGACTAAATGTGTTTAACAGTAATTTAAAAATTTTTTATGAATGCACTGAAAAGGAGTGCTTTTGAAGGGCAGTCTGAAACAAGAATGTAAGTGGAATGCAATTTAAAGAGACATCTTTTGAAACAGGGAAGTTCTGAAATTTTGAGGTGGGAGATTACATGTGGGGAGGGTACCACTTGCAAATCCCCCACCTGCTAAACTGAAAAAAACAGACATGTTCACAGAAAAGGATTTAATATAAGAAAAGCAGAGCTTCTACATGAAAGCAACTCAGTGCATGGTAAAATGTCAGGGGAGAGATGGCAGATGAGGTGGAACACTTCAGGAGCAGGTAAAGGTAACCCCTGTAGTGCCAAAAGACAAGATTTTGAATACCCATAAGCAACTGTGCCTTAGTGGGGGTGCAAACCCAATATTCACATTGTTTTACCCCCTATCCATACCCAAATCAAAATCATACCTGCATATTTGCTTTTTGATGTATTTTTGTATTTTTTATTGCCATTTTGTATTATTGCATGTTTTATAAGCGTCCGATTAGTGCATTTATCATTACTGTTTTTTTACATAAATAAAATAAGAAATGTTGAGTACTTGAATGCTAATCCAATGACAGGCAGAGAAAAATGTGCATTATTCAGCATTCAATTGTAATTTTGTTGGCATAAAGAACAGGCTGCAATTTATAAAAAAAAAAAAATAAAAAAAAAATACTCAAAACTACTTAATAAGGTCAATGATTAAACAAGGAAACCCCCTCAATTTGTGATTTGTGCAAAACCATTCCCCCAAAGAAATACTGTATGTTAATTGTTTGACAAATGTATTGAATCAATTACTTCTAAGTAACAAATATTTATTACAGTACACTAAAAATTATTGTATTTCAAATAAGTTACTACTTTTAAGGTCACTAGATTAAATTATTACCGGGATGTAGTGTTACAATTAAGTGCACACTAAGTTGACGGGGGACATGTATTAAGAGTGGTTTAAATTAAGATACATTTGATCCTTCTCTGTACCAAAAACTATTATATCTGTGTTTTTCATTCTCCCGGCTGTACTGTAGAGATGCAGTGTTCATAGACAGCTAAGCTATTCATTCCTTCTGCACACAGAACTACATGGTAGGATTTTTTTTTTTTTTTTTTTTTTTAATGCTAAGAGCTGTCAGTGTTTGTTTAAAACAAAGTAATTTTCAATTTATAATAGCAATAATCTCCAAAATCAGTCTATTCCTGGTAGTTTAAATTTCGTTTTTGTCTAATGTTAATGTAACTTTGTCTTGTGGCATTAAGTGACACAGTGGTCATTAAGAGAGTAAGCATAGTAGTTGTAGTAACTGTAATAGTCAAATATTGTTAATTAATAAACATTATTTCATCATGAACATGTGAACTTGTTTTAACAGTGCACATTATAACAATAGGCAGGTGATGGCAGTCAACAGATGTGCTTTGCATGCAGTCATTCCCCAATGTACTTCCAGTACTGTCAGTTTCTTGCACAAGAACCACAGCATCAGTTTAAAGAAGAAAAAAAGACATTAGTATTCAAAATACCAGAAACAGATGTTTTGAATAGGCTTTTATGACATAAACAACAAGTCTAAATGCCTGTGTTTTTGTACCCAGTATGAAAATGTGCAGATTTGATAGCAGTTTGAACCCTTTAATCAAGTACCAATTTTACTGAAGGACTGTAGGAGTTCTGTTGGTGGTCGTTGAGGGTTTTTTTTTCTTAAAAGATTAACCACATTTATTTTTAGTTTGTAGCTTACAAAAACCAGGGTTGTTTTGATTACATCAAATTGGGTTATTTGCATGGCAGGCCTATTTCTTTTTATCTTTCCAGTATGTGTTTGAATTACATTATTTAGTCATTGCTATTAGATTTTTCCAAGAAAACACTTACCCGTGAGTTCATATAGGGACAACTTCATGTAGGAAACACCTTAGATAAGAATGTAATGTTTAGAACACCAAACAGAATGGGATCATCCTTACATCAAGAAATACATGGTGATGTCAAAGCATACAGGTGCATAAAACACCCATTATTACCAAACATCCACAGATACGGCACCTGGAATAGGGCACGCACCTGGTGGACAGGTGTTTCTGTCATCATTGATTATGTTTACAATGAAAATGGGGATAGCACGATATGATACTAGCACAATTATTATTTTTATTATTTATTTCTGACAAAGAATGCACTTTACTTTTTTTTTTTTTACCATGACATGGCATTTTGTACCTGGAAATTAAGCATTTTATGAAAGGTAGTTTTTACCGAATCTGAAGCAATATAGTAGAATGATGAACGACATAAATACTGAACAAACTAATGTTTTATTTTTATAATTTGTACCAACTCAGAGCCCATTTGTACAACTTTGTTGCTTTTGCTAAATATGTAACTTTAGCAGTTTGTTTTTTCTTCAAAAAAAAAGAAATGTTGCAAAGCTGCTGTGGAGTCTTTACCCCTTTCTGGCAGGCCGCCTTCACCTGCTGACATGGCCTGTGAGCTGCTTGAACAATCTAGCCAGTGTTTTTCTAATGGCACTAGGTTAAATATTTTTAGGTAATAGAAGTGTTGGTGCAGAGGTTGCCTTTAAAACTTTCTTACCATGCAAGTAGCTGTTTTGTAGCTATACATTGAACCCCCTTGGGTTTGCCAATACTGAATCTAATACCGAGGTCATGCTGTTGACTTTGTCTTCAGTTTCTAGCAGGTTCTAAATCCATCAGATGAAAAATTTCACACAACTTAAATCAGTTCCTCCCAAGGTGTTCAGTGGGTCATAAAACAAAATGGCCTTTCTTTATGAGAGCTTTAAAGTGGAAGTTCAAGTGAAAAGATTCCTTGTTTATACGGCCCTTCTGGAAATGTATGGGCTACCATTCCAAAATGAGAGCAAAATTTAATTAAAACAGTTACTGAAAAATATAATTTAGCCAACGTTTTGGAATCCCCAGGCTAGTAAATATTTCCTTTGTGGACGATGCATGTAATTGTGGAAACATTCCACTGACTCTTCAATATTATGTGTACACTTACTGTATATTTAAGAAGCCATCTGCAGGTTTTAAAGTGTGGCACATGACTTTCAGGGTAACCGTAAAGGTTATAATAGACTGGTTGTAAGCAATATTAAATGGTGGTTGGTCATTATAAGCCTATAATTAATATAAATAACAAATGTTAACCATTCTGTAATTTATGGTGGCACTGACTTTCCTGACACACTTTTGAATTCCTAAGTGATTAACATGTCCAGACCAGGCTAGCTTTTTAGTTAAGTGATTGACTGAATTTACTGGCAAAACATTACATAGTCGTCTGAACAGCAAATATAAGTTTAGGTCTGGCACCAGCACCATAATAACTATCTACAAGGCATAATGGAAATTAAAAGGCGGGCAAAGTTTTTTCGGGTCACTGGGCCAATGGCATGCCACACAAATCTTGCTTATGTGATGATATGACTATTTCTTTAAAAGGAATCAGGTGTCACCAAATGTCTTTGCATTGGAGTATGATACAAACTTTCTAATTGATATGTTGCTGTGGCAATGTGCCCGCCCCTGTGTGTATTTTGTGTTATATGTTGTTAATGTTGGTGTATAGTCATTGGTACATGGGATAGAAACGGGTCTGTGTAACACGAGCGTTTAAAATGTATATTTGTATTTAGGCACGAGGATTGCAAAGCATAGCAATGATTGATTTGCAATCGAGTCTCGGTACAGCTGCATAAAAGCAGCATGTTTTCACCCACTCGGGGCTATCTGTTCGGGAGTGGAGGACGGGAGAGAGAGAGAGGAGAAACATAAACTATATCAATTGCTATGAGTGCTGGAAGGACCAGCACCGTACTTGTTTTGTGTAGCGTTCATCCACCCTGCTTTGTTAGTGTCTACTTGTTTTGTTTGTCTATTTATTTTGGCCACAAGTACCGTGTCTTGTTTTGGTGTCAGTGTTTTTGTACAACTGTTTAATTTTCTGGTAATAATAAACCACGCAGCAGCGCATTCATTTATTATTTTACTCGCAGTGCTGTGTATTCATTTCTGGTCTGATGTCACCCACTACAGCCTTCTTTGTGACAGTTACCCATGCCTATGTTATGTGGAACAGTGTTGATTCAAATATAAAAGTGTTTAAAATATTTCATAATACATATCTAAATTTAACCTTTCGTCAATAGGATGTGTTGCAAATGCACCTCAGCGTGTTTATCTTACAACCCTTTGAAGGTTGCATTAATAGCTTACCTTTATTTTGATATGAAGCACATCCTTGTCCGACTCATATAACAGGAGTAATCCTTGTTCAAGGTGTACGTGGTACATTTTTAGATGCATTTGCCCTGTTCCGCCTTCTGAGGGTGTGTTACAAATTTTTTTCCAATTTTACAATCACAGCTCCTGCTTACTGGCAGAATAGATTGTAGATACTTGAAGATAATAGCCTCAAGGAATGGGAAGAAGACAAGTGTTGAATTGACAACAGAACTGGCAGAAGGCACAGATGTGGTTGTCCATCAAATCAACAATATGAAGGTCACTCTTGAAATCAGGATGTGTTGCAGTAAGAATACCTCTGTTAAGAAAGGGGAACAAGACTAAAAGGCTAAAATATGCACAAGAACACAGAAATTGGACTATGGAACAATGGTCAAAGGTGCTTTGGACTGTTGATGGATAGACAACGACAACTGTGCCTTCTGACAGTTCTGTTGTCAATTCAAAGCTTGTCTTCTTTCTATTCCTTCAGGATATTATCTTCAAGTATTGCTCATCCTTGTTAGACAGCTTTTTGGGTCTTCCAGTCCTGGGTTTGTCAATTACAGATGATGTTTCTCTGTACTTGTTGATTATGCTTTGGATACCACACCTTGAAAATCAAGTGATGCAAGCTATTTCACTCAATTTTTTTCCTTCTTTATGCAAGTCAAGGTTGTTATAATAGTAGAAAATACTAGTGGAGGCTTTGAGTAAATTGCTGATGCTCATAATGCATCAGAGTAGAAAAATGCAACATGTCTAAGACTTTTGCACAGCACTGTAACTATATTGTATATAATATAATTTTTTATGTATTAGGACCCCTTCCAGATTATTATGTGTTACCTGCTGGATCTATAGTGTCAGACCACAACTCCAGATTTCAAAAGTTCTTCATGGTTTGGCTGATTTACTATGGTGGAATCCAAATTTGGTCTAGTTCCTCTTGGTTCTGTGCTTTCATACCAGTGCCACCTATTATGAGTGCTGAGATTACCAGGCATCCAGATGCACCATTGTTTCCACATTTACCATTATTGTTTTTAATTTTGTTCCAAATTGCCAGTAGTTCTTGAATGAATAAAGTTAACTCATGAAATAGCATTAATAATACAGAAGGCTACTCAAGAACAGCAACCAGGACCGTAACCAGAGCTGACATTCTACCGAGGTCAAACTTAACTTAAAACTTAAGTTTTAAGCTATAGTTGCCAGTAGTTATATACATATAGAATACAATACAATTTTACATTTCCATAGTGCCTGAGTGCTTTACAATGGAACGAAATATGTACACACTGATAAAACTATTGATTAAAAGTCAGATTTAAAAAAATAAGTCGTAAGCCTAGATTTCAAATTGTATTGTATCTACTTCCCTAAATTCTGAAAAATAGAATTCCATAAATGAGGGGTATAGTAACTGAAAAGCCCTGGTACCATATAATATAACATACATGCACTCCTGTATATATTACTGACGACTCCTGAAAGCTGTTTCAAAATATACAGCACAAAACCAACTACATAATGCAAAACAAAAGTGTAGTGCTTATTATTAAATACAGTACGTTTCAGCATGCAAGAACTCGATTCCATCAAGTTTCCTCAAAGTACAGCAACTTAATATACAGAAGTTATTAACCAAACTTTTTTCTTTTTTTTTTTTTACTAACCCTAATAATAATAGATTTTATTTATATACCATCATTTTGTGAAGGACTTTGAGGTGCACGCATATAAAAATAAAAATAATTATATTTATAATTTGAAAATATTATAAATGTATGTATGTAAAAATATCCATTGATCCCTAAAATGTTCAAATGATGAACAGAGATCGCTTTTCAGAGCAAGACAGGTTCACGCAGCACAGTGCAGTGAGTACATGATTACACTGTGACTTGCGTAAACCATGTTGAACTCTTGAAGAAGCTGGAATCTCTTGTGGTTCTCAGACTGCTGTTGCAAAGTTGGCATGTCAACATCGCAGGTGCCTCGCCTTGTGATAATGTGTGATTTTATTATTCAGCATGGACAATCCGCTATGAATGAATGGCAATGAATGAATGATGATGATTCCGATTGCAATTGCAGATGATTTATGAACTGTGAAGGATGCTCAGGGCCCGATAACTGTGGAGGGTACTTAGGGCCCGAGTGAAAGATAAATTTGGCCGGAGGTCTCATTCGTGGGTGCCCGACGGCTACCTGCGCGAGGCTGGCTGGAAATACATGAACAGTTACATGCACATCAGTGCCACAGATAGAAAGTGGCTATGGGCTACCTCCCCCTGGGATGAGGCACACTGCGAGCTGGTGGCTAGAGAGGATGGAGGCTGAAACAAAAAGAAGCGACAAGAAAGAATAACACACAGAGCTTTTATGCGCTTTCTGATGATGTTTTGGTTAGGGGTGGACTCTCCTTCCAGAAAAGCAACAATGTAGAAATAAAAAACAGAGATTAATTTTCTTTATGAATAAAAAAAAATAACCCATTTGACTTATATTTTAAATGATGCATGTAATATTTATTCATATTGTGATGTGATCCAATTCATTTGTTCATATTAAAACAAAAACTTGTGACTAAGGTCGTCTCAAATGCCTCTCTTTTAATTGGGACAGCCGCTTATTCAGGATATTTTTTTTACTTCTCCCGAGGTGTCCTGATAAAACCGTGCCAACTGTAGTAACAAAAATAGAATTGGGGAGTGTAAACAGTGTTGTTTGCCCAAATCTGATTGATGCTGCCTGCTAGAGACAGTGGACCTGCAGAATCCCAGATGTGGTACTCTTTCACTCTCCTTACAGCTCTCTCAACCAGGATCCTTAGGCGAGCAATAAGTTGGGTTACTTCAGTTTCTTCCTTGCTGAAATGAACTGTATTGGTCTTAACTGTTGGAAGCCTTTATCTGTCATGTATGTCAGAAATTGATTCAGTGAAGAGTTTTGAGATTAATGTGATTGCTCCACACGGGACAATGCCAATCAGTCCCTTAAAAGTTGTGATGGGTCCCCACATCTGATCTCTGTGCAGTTCAGAATGACTCAAGTTAGGACAATAGTGTTTAAACTTCTCCAGCATCACTCTCTTCTTTAGACATCCAGATAGGCACCAAACCAGGTGTTGATTACATGGCTGACAGATGAAACACTAATTAAAAAAATGGCAGCCAAAATCTCCTTCAAACCAACAGCAACACAACAATTATATAAGAAAAACTCATCAATGAGAGGAAGTGTCCACTGAGGGTTGGGTGCTGTGTCCTCTTCAAGTGTTACCAATCCCAATTTTACGTGCCCTTGTAGCAGAGGGTTTAATTGAGTCCCAAAAAATGTAAAAAAACCTGTTCAGATGAGAATCATGTGTAGTAACGGAATTCTTCTTCTAATGCACAGAAACAATTAACTCGTGGCTGAACTGAAGAGAGTTTGTTCACTTGGGAAGTCATGGTATCCAAAATAAGGCTGCTTCTGTCTAATGTTTCAACACTGGTACGCTGCAAGCACTTTTGCTTTTTGTTTCCGTCAAATCGAGCCACATAAACAGGTGGCAGAAGATACTCTACAACTTAAACTCATTTAAGGCATTTTGTTTTATAAGTGGATTGAAAATGTACATTTTTGCTGGAATAGTTAGTAAGCTAGGTAAATAATCATCTATGCAGAAACAACAATAGAGAATGATACTACAGGATGTGAACAGGATGTGAGTGGTACGGTAATAAATCCAATGCCCAGACAGGATTCTTCCAAAAATATCCATGTTTATTAACAAAAACCACAAAAATAATAAACAGTCCGTCCCTCTACAAACTGTGGTATCGTGGAGAAACACGCCAGGTTTCAGTCCTGATCAATAATAAAGCACTCCTTAACCAAAATCCTCCCTGCATGAAACTGTGCTCCTTTCGTCCAGGGATCGTGGTGTGTGTTCGGTGCTGTGCTGTGCTGTGCTGTGTTGTGCTGTGAGGGACGTGGTCCGGGGTTTGTGCTGGCTCTGTGGCTGCAGCTCCCAATTCTCACTCCTCCTCTAGAAAAGACACAAAAACACGAGACAGACAATAACACACGTTCATTCACTCCTGCTCTCAATTCAGCGTAAGGGGAAGTACTGATGTAGCTGCTTCCCCTTTGTACCCAGAAACTCCTCCCTGTAAGCAGCCCATCGCCATGGTCTCTCCACTGCAGGGCCGCCCCGTGTAGCAGGGTTATAGTTTCACCAGCGTATCCATTGTAATAATACTGTATATATTAGAGCGACCTCTTGTGATCAGCGAGTGGAATGGCAAGTGCTAGTTGGAATGCAGATGGACTGATCCAAAAGAAGTCATAGGGAGAACGTAATATTCAAATGTGAAAAATATCCAAAACATCTTGTTTCTAGAATATTATCTGAATTAGTGTTTATAGACTTCCAGTTGTATATATTTTGTCTTTATTGATTAAATGGCCCTGTAAAAATCACAGATTTTTAATTTTTTTTTTTCCATCTCTAAGAAACCGCTGTCACTGTAATTACCTACTGCCCAGTTTGTAATGTATGGTCCACGTCGCTCTCGTATCTGTCTGGAAATTATTATTATTATATAAATTGGTTTACTTATTGTACATATCGTTATTATTGTTTGTATACTGTGATATGTAGTGGGAAAGGTTTGTTTTTAGTCTTTATTTTTTTTATTAATGTTCTCAAATCTATTTAGAAAATAAAACTGTAACGCAAATAAATACCAATGTATATAAAATACAATAATTTTGTTTAATAGTAAATGTTCTGTAAAAATTAATGAGAAAACATATCTGGTATGATGCGCGTGCAGTTCACATTTGAATGTGTGTGTGTGTGTGTGTGTGTGTGTGTGTGTGAATGAACACTGTATAAAGTAATAACCGTTATTTTTTTATGGATGTATATATTGTTTTATATTATTATTTTTGTCTAGCAAATTAATTGGTTTCCTTTGATGTATGTAGGTGTGGTATTGAAGGAGGGCCACTTAATTAATCGTTTTCTTCTTTTGCCTTGAGACAGGTCAGTTCTTTTATATGTCATCTTGTTTTCTTTTCTTTTTATTTTATTAATACCTTTTCACCACATTGTATATATGAAGCGTTTTGTTGAATTACATTGGATAACATTTAATATTAATTTAATTACCTATGTATAAAATTAATGTAACTGGTGTACATTGGCATCCACAACTAAGGATGCCAATTAAGTATTAAAAAGCGCTCCACACGAATAAACTCAATAGCTCAACAGCTGTTGTTGAACAAACTAATCCAGGACTACTCTTTTTTTTTATTTTTTATTTACACAATGCAAAATAAGGTCCTGACCTGCTACACACGCAGCTGTCGACGAACGTGTCTCAGCAACAGAGTCCTTTCAGTTGATGTGCAACTACACGGGGATTACCCCCTAATGTGGTAGCCTTCCGGTTTCCGCTTACGTCAAAGCGGCCCAGTCCATCTAGGAGGAAAGGGAATACTCACACCAAACCTTACAGAACGCCCTTTCTGATCGGGAGGGAGCCCAGATTTAAAGTTTGGATCCTTCTCCTCTGTCACATACACCTAATAGAATATCAATAGTTACTGTAATGAAATTCTTTATGTATAGATCTTAAAGAATCCCTTTACGCAAAAGCAGTACACTTTATACACTTTACACTTATGCCACAAAGTTTTCATGTGTCCTCACCAGGAGCGGTTTAAAGGATGTGGGGCCTACGCAACCCATGTTTTGTGGGCCCCATGCATATTATGGTGAATTCTGTTATTGCTTATTTGAATAATCCCTGAGTTGGGGGCCAACATAGATATGTACTATTTATTAGCAAGTGCATAATAGAACATCCACTGAGGTTAATGGGTCAGTGATTTTGTTAGTTTACCAAAAAGTCCAGCAGCTATTTTTAAGGCCCTGTAAAAATCACAGATTTTTAATTTTTTTTTTAAGTTTCACCCCGAGTGTTATTCACGGCAGTGTCACGGCATAAAGTCTTTATAATGTTTTACATGCAGCGTCCACTATTTTATAAATCATGTGTACAAAATGTATTTTTTTTAAACAGCAAATAGAGATATAAATGCACTGGAATTGTCAAAATGAACGTCAAAGTTATTCAAGCACTTTACAATAGCTTGTGCAATGGTGTTGTAATTAACAGCCTGTAGGTAAAGTATATCTGCAAGGACAGCTTTCAGTTCTAGTACGTCAGATGCATGGTCACCATTTAGGCCTTGCAAAACAAATACAATGTGTAACACGTGCTGATCTTGGGAATCAGTCGACTCATCAGTGACCCTGACAAGCAACCAGTTCCCAATCCCATAATCTCCTGCTTGTGATACGTGGCAACTTTAGATAAGTATTCATGTCTCAGCTGGACTGATGAAGGAATCGCTCCACTACTGTACTCACATGACAAAATCACTGCACAGCACTATGTACATGGTGAATATTACATGCAGGCAACAGAGCTATACAGTTTAGTTAATGTGATTTTTTGGTATGAAATACAAATAATAATTATTAAATCAGTTTTTTGAAATTGTGATTTACACAGGGTTTTAACTATTATATATTCAATAGCAGCAGAATTATATATATTGCAAATCAAAACCTTTTTTTCTCACCCCTGTTCTTAGATCCCTTACGGACCAGTAATAGCATCGCATTCAAGCGAATAAAAACAGTCTAGTTTAAGAGAATATCTTTTTTGACTGTCCTTTACTTATATTTTGCTTTTGGTTCACAATAAAGTGAGAGAAACAAACGCTATGGACTTAAACCCTTCTTGCCGGCTGCAGACATCAACATTTGAATTTCCTTCAGCTCAGTACTTTTTTTTTTCTAAAATTCCAACCACCTAATTAAAAAAGAAAGTTTCTAAAATGTAAATAAGTATACTGTGCACATTTGAGACAGGACAGATTTTTAAATTGGCCATAAAACTGAAATAAACAAATGCATAAATTGAGCTTGTTTCATGTATTTTATTCTGCAGACTGATGCCTCTGATGTAGGACTAAAGATCTTTCACAGAAGATGAAGGTCATGGAGCATTTGATATCGTACATTAGCAGGAAGCTGCTTGCGTGAGAGATTCAGACCAGGTATGCTGTAATCGAGAAGAACTGCCTAGCAGTCATAAAGGAAAAATAAAATGAACTGAAAGCAAGTTTCTTTGCACCTATCGTCCTGTGTGTGTGGGCCCGGCCATCCACATGCTGTCCACAAAGCGGCGACCTCACGTGGGCCCCAGTTCTGCTGGGGGCACTACGTTATTGCGTAATCCGGCCCTGGGTGTCACAACCACTTGATTGTTCCATTTCTTTTTTCTACCGCTACCACTTAGTAACAAGTGGCAATAATGCCAAAATAAGGTTTAATTCATACTAATATGGCAAATAAATAAATAAATAAATAAAAATAGTGGTTCCAACAACATGCTGCAAGTCTGTGGCCCAGATGGCAAAATCCTGTATTTTTTTCCAGGTCTGCTTCTATGAAATAGTTTATAGTCTTTAATCGAGGGATTGAACTGGAAGAAAGTCCATAACCATAAAATAACTTGATGGTTCTTTACAGTCAAAGAACAGTTGACTAAAATAGCATTTAATGGATAGAATTGCGTAGGATAATCCAAAAAATGATATCTCTAAATCTCTCACAAACCCCTTTCATAGAGTTATTGCATTAGTCATGGAAATCATGCAAGGTTTGCATGACTGCGAGCTACAAAAGTGTTCAGTAGACCACATATCATCTGCCACAGCTGGCAATCTCTTCAATATGGCAACACCTCCCACATCAACACCAATTACTTGCATTTTGTTCTGCTGTAATTACAGATTGGTTAGACTCAAACTTGGTTTTAGTTTATACGGAAGGCTCATTCTAACCTTCGAGGTTTCCAAGATTGCTCAATCAGAGCCAGAAATATAGCTATAATTATCATCAAAGTTCCAATTTTGACTTCTATTCATAAAACTGTATAAATGTATGCTTGCTTACTTGTGTATGATAAGAAAAACATACAGAGATGTTTGGTTCACAGATGTGTGATCATCTTTTTCAGGAAAAAAAAAAAAAAACACCACTTTATTTAGAGTTACAATAAACTGATCAGAACAGACTGTTATTGTTAACTTTCAGGACAATAGCTTATTCACAAAACTCAAACATTTATCTGGTTACTGTGGAAACTGTTATGACAATGCTCAACTGTATACACTTGATAGGCAGACACACAGATATTCTAGTTGGGGATTACTATAAGCATGTAAAGTGTATTTTGCATGAAATAAAAATTCTGGTGCTTAGAACAATATCATTAAAACTAATAATATCCATTAACACTTAAATTTTGCTATAGGAAGCATGTCTTTTTGGTCCTGTACCACTGACCAGAATCATAATTTCAGTCATCAATGGCGACTCTAAGGCACTGTTAACTAAGGTGCTATTAGTGGTAATCAAGATCGGTGAAACCAGTAGTGTGTTTTATAACCTGTTGTTGCAGCAAGGAGCAGCAGGAGCATTATATTGCATGTCTCATGGAATGACAGTTGCAAGTATTTTTTTTTTAAATAAAAAAAACTGATAATGTAACACACCAAAGAATAATATCTCATCTTCTGTCGCTGTGACATATCACAGGATCCAGCCATACCTTTTCTAAAGAGCATTATTACCTGTTCTCCAACACCCCTGGTAATTAATTACATTTCAGTATGAAATTAAACATGAACGTGGGATACACTGCAGTTTTAACTGTTAGAAAATAAATCAGAATTGTTGAGAACATAAAAGCTTATGTTATTTGTCTGTTGTTATGGTGACTCTTGTAACTGTTACATCTGTCATGATTGCAGCCATACATACAGTCTATTCTACTTGTAGATTATTATGATCTCGCATGTACAGTGTCTTAGAAAGTGTCCCTACAAATCACACAATTTAGCATTTACTCAGCAAAACCTATTTTTGTATTGTTGTTATGGTTATGGTGACTCTTGTAACTGTTACATCTGTCATGATTGCAGCCATACATACAGTCTATTCTACTTGTAGATTATTATGATCTCGCATGTACAGTGTCTTAGAAAGTGTCCCTACAAATCACACAATTTAGCATTTACTCAGCAAAACCTATTTTTGTATTGTTTTCACATTTTTCCTAGTAATCAAATGAACCTTTACAGTGTTACGGTTACTAACTTTTACAGTCGTTTAAATACTGAAATTGGTGCACAAAAAGCCAAAGGAAAGCAGCTGTAATTCATCTAGCCTCCTGGCAAGCATGATCGTAACATATGAGGTTACAGCTAAGTTTATATAAGTGGTATGCTATAAAATCACCCTTAATAAAAATAATACAAATATATTTAGATTGCAGTATAATAATAAAGAATATATAGGTGGTTTACAATTCTGTCATAACAAATATGGCTTGAAGGACTTTCAGTGTTGAATGAAGTAAACCTTCCCTATACCGCACACATCTGTGTTTACATCGGGCCATAGTAATACAGTAGTATAAACTGTGCATTATTGTACTATTATAAAGTAATAACACCAAAATGCATGACATGTGTCTATGCATTTATTTGAACACTTCTAGACTGATTGATTTAGACACTATAATTTGTCAAATAATTTGTGCTGCTCGTGCCAGTTATAGCATACAAGTTGGCAATGTATATTCTTCAAAAGCTGTTTATACAAACAAATAAATGTTTACTGTTCGCTACAAAACTCACTTTCAAAGCCTGGCAGTATATGAATATAATAAGTACTGCTATAAATAATAAGTAAGAATACCCTAAAATCTGGAAGCTTTCATAGACTAAACATTCTACTATGTGGGAATGTTAAGATTTACCCCCTACTTTATAATTCCTGTCTTAGAATAATCAACCATTATCAGATTTTATGTGCACTAGAGAGAGTGTGTGTGCATGTGTATGTTTGAGAGTATAAGGGCTGCAACCCCATTGTCACAACCCAACTGGATCAAAAAAATTAACAAATCAATAAACTAAATTATCCTATTGCATTCACATGTATGGCTGAGTTTGCAACAGTCTTACAGGTAAAGTACATAAAATTAGAAAATGTCTATGTTGTTTTTTTAATTATGTTAGGGACTATTTACCTGGCAAAATATCAAAAGTTCACGGTAAATATAGGATTTAAAGGTTTTTTTTAAAGAGAAAATAAATAAATAAATCATTTTCTAATAGCGATAGAGCCCTCTCAATGCGTGCTCTACCGTGTAGTAGATGATCTTGACTTTCATTAGTGCCCTCGGCTACGACTCGGGATGCATAACTCCAGTCACAGTCATCTACCACAGGGTAGAGCCTGCATTGACAGGCTCTATCGCTTGATAATTTATAAAGTTACCAGGTGATCGGTCAATTTATAGAATAATAACATCAATCGGGAGATGTATAAAGTAACTGCTAAATATAGTTGCCAGCTGTTTCTAGTTCATTTAAAAAGCTACTGGTATGTAGATGTATAAAAAGCATAAAACGTTAGGTAAACAATACAGTTGTTACAGAACCCCCTTCCCTGCAGTGTTTACAAGAAACACATTATTTTACTTTTGCTGTATCATGTGTTCACATCGCAGCAAATTATTTTTCAACATACTGATTATTTTGATATTTTTATTTGCCAGTAGAAAAACTATTTATTTTTTAAATGTCTCAGTGTATTCAGATCATGCTCCTTCTTGCAATGTTACTGGTTCTCTGATGTAAATGAGTGGTGTATTGTGGAAACAGAAAACCAGCATTATTGCAGGAATACAAATCATCTAGATACACTATGATGTTAATTTATTTGAAATGTATTTGTCAACCTTTGAAACGGTAAGTCTTTTTCCCGCCTCTGCGGTAGTTCTCCCGACTACCATGGCCAGTCTGTATGGATTGCTATTAGCAGCTTTAGGAGAGAGGGGGGTCACCCTCTCCCAGCTTGGCGGTCGGGCCCCAGCTGTGTGTGCTGCAGGTGGATGGATGTAAGTGGATGGGGGCCCAGGTTGTCCCACTTACAAGGGCCCCTTGGTGTTTCTCAGAGATGAGCGGGAAGGTGTGGGCTGTGGTGGAGGGACATTGCTGCTGTAGGTGCCTGGGTTTGCCGCAGTTCCAGTGCAGGCACATGTGGGGCTCAGTCGTGTGGGGGGCCTGTGTGGATGTGGTCTGGATCAGGACGGCCAGCTCAGAGATCCAGCGAGGAGCAATGTGGTTGTCTGCTGTCTCCTCTTCTGCCTAGGCTTGATGTACAGTGGATCAGGGTTGGTTGGTCCGTTCTCTCACCTCTTGCTGGTTCCCCCCAACAGCATGGTCACGCTTACGCCTCTCTGCCCTTTTCTTCTGCTTCTATCTGGCTTATATAGGTGGGTCTAATACAATTGATCTGCATATGTGCTGGAATGCTGCATCTGGAGGTGATTGATGGTGGCTGGTTCTTTAGAAGCCAATCTGTATTCCAATTTTTCCTTATTTAACCAACTGTCAAAATACAAAAACAACATTTACAATAACAAATGAAATAATCAAAAGAAAAGAAATTAATAGCACACAACAAATCATAAGACACAAACAACCAAACAAAACACATACTATAAATCACAACTAATTGTTTGTCAATCTACTTAATTACTGAATTAAATTAGTAAACCCTGATATTTGGAAACAGTTGTTGACATATTCCCCATTGATTTATGACCCCTTATGTGTTTTGACCCTTAACGGTCCTATGTTGGACCAGACCAACATTACAATTTTCCCTTTCCAGTCAAAAAAGACACAAAGCACAGGTTTGTAGTTGTCTTTTTCTCCGGAAAAAGCGGAGAAAACCTTTCAATGGCCGCATGAGACAGATAGGAGCCGGATGAAACCCCAAAAAACGGCGTATTTGATAGCCCCATGCACCGCAGAGATAACACGGACATAAACAAATGAGGTAGCTGCTTCTGTATCCAGCCCTCAAAGAATATCACAGACATTTGCAGAGATTTTTGAGATGTTATAGTAATAAAATAATGACTTGTATCACATTATTTAGGCGTTTGAGATAAAACGAGTGATCAGGAGAGGATTTATCAGTTTGCACGTCTATAGAAAGGTAGGTGAAAAATACAGCGAACAAGGGGTGGGCATGGCTGGAGATGCAGTACTGAGTGTACTTTTGCAATTCAATGCCTTTTAAATCTGTTTTACTCTGAAAAAAAAAATAAAAAATTAAACAGCGTGTGTAAAATAAACAGCGCGTGTGAAAATAAATTGGACCTGACACGCCTGACAAGCGCTGAATAAATGGACTGCTAAGGGTTAAGATTTCTAAAGTGCCGGCACTATGTTTAAAGAAATTCAGGACACAACAAAGAAAATATACTGGAAATACAAAGTAAAATATAGATTTCAAACAGTTGCAACCTTATAATCTCATATTGAAAATATGAGTTGTAGGTATTTTCAGGGAATTTTATCAGTATATCAAAAACACAATATCATAAAAAGGTAGTATCAGAGCTTAATACTGTATGAAATTGTATGTTAATGTTTTATTGGGTGAACTTTAAACATTCTGGTACAAAACTATTGATTACGTTTTGAAAACTGGACTTTTAGATGAAAGGTACATTTCACTAATAATGTGATTTTTTATGCTTTGCCTTGGAGAAAGATGCCTCTGGGTCTGAACATATTCTTGAAATGAACTCTTTTTAGGCCTGCTTTTGATGAACATGTTAAAACGCAAACATATAGGGCAAAGTGCTTTCAACACTGCAAGGCAAAAGAGGCTAGAAAATTAGGAACACCTGACATTCCCTTTAGGAAAACTGTAGCCCTAGTGATTGCCTTTGCTGTAATATTGATGAAGAAAAAGTTGTTGTATATTGTTTATGAAGTCATATTGCAGGTACATGTCTTAGCCTACAGAATCAATCATTTACACTCATTGGAGGAATAGTTCTAACTTTAAAAAAAAATGTATTTGATTGACCTATAAAAAAAGGAACCCTGTTATAATGAATCCCCTAGCAGCTGCTGAGTGAATAAAACTGACATCAGCATAACACATGTCCTTGCCTTTTGCTCTTGGAATGGCAAGACATTTGTCCTTGAACTGTATGGTTTGTGGTTCATGTCCAGCCCATGTCCTTCAATTCAATTGAAAGGACTGAGATTCAGTTCATTTCAGTGGCGCCCTATAAGAAGAATTCTGACCCCTGCGGTTGAAACAGATAACTAAATATCTGTGTTCTTTGCATTATTATAGCAATAGCATGTGACACATGATTATCTAAAGTGGCTCAGAATCCTGGGGGACTGCGAATGGTCATGGTTACGGGTCTGACATTGAAACTCCCTGAGCCTAGGTGGACGGGCACTTTAGTTTATGCTCAAGGATGAGCTTTGATCACGTGGGAGTTAATAATACCAACTTCAGCATTATGCACGTACTTACCTCTCGGCTACAGAACTTGTTCTTTAGTTGAATGGTAAGACATTCCTCTTTGAACAATATAGTTTGTGGTTTGTGTCCAGACCATGCCTTTCCATTTAATTAAATGGGCTGAGATGCCAATTCATTACATTGTGTACAAATAAATGAACAGTTGTTTGGTTTTTGACCCATATACAAAGTTCACGTAGAGAGATCGAGGGCAATGAACATGTTACTTTATGGACTGCATATTCATACATTGTTATAAATTCAGTTATTTGCTAATTTGACTGTCTTGTTGAGTGTTTTTCTATTATTTTGAGTTTTTTGGACCATGGGTTGTTAATTACAAACACTGACTTGTTTTAGCATGATGACTTAATTAAGTTGGTTTGGTCACATTTAATCTGTGATTTTTTTTATAACAAATCAGGTCAAACATGTTTTGCCCAAGTGTTAGAAGATTGCCCCATCATCAAAATTGGGCCTTTTATGTTTTAAATCAAATTATACAGAACACAATTTGAGCATGGCACAATTTAACTTTCAACTGTTTTAAAACATGAAAAACAAAATGGTGAAAACTTTCCACACAGAAATAATCCTGGTTTAACACCTGGAAAACTTTGGTAAATTAGTCCAACACTAGTTCAAATCATGGCCTGTGAAATAAACCTTTGAACAAGGCACTGTAAGAAAGTAAGAAAAAGCTTTAACAGACAACTGGATAGAATAATTAAAAGGAATGTCCTTTGAGGTGGCTGTATTGAATAATGATTTTTTTTAGATTTTAAATAGATCATTTATTAACACAGTAAGTGTTGAGTTACTTGTATGCTTGCTTTCATAGTTGTGAAAAATGTTTTATGTGGGCTCTAACCTCTGCCATAAAGCCATCCATATAATAAAAATACCTTGACAACATTGTAATTAAAGTACACCACATGTAAGCTTGTGGTACAAAACTTTTAAGATTTGTATCTATAAAAGAATTTTCTAAAAAATACAGCATCAGCTCCAAAAAAGCACATGGCTTAGAAGAACAAATTCTTCCTGTCTCTGTAATGCAAGATTCCAGTTGAAACGAGGAAGTAATTGAACTGAGTAGCCAAATTGGATTAGGTTAATCTACATACAGTTATAACTTCCTGTGTAAACAAGGCTATAGGCAATTCACAGAAATATTTCAAGGATTGTAACTGCTTATTGTTGTTTTTGGCTTCTGGGTATACCAGTGGAGCAATCATTCTTCTGTGTAATGAAGCTGTACAATCTTCATTGTTTTTTTTTAATGTTATATTGGATATTTATTTTAAAATGTAGCCAGCCCTTAAAACGTTTAAAATAGTAGCAGGATTTTTGAAACAAGAAGTTGTACAAAGTGCAAAAATATTTAAACATTTGTTCAGTTACTGACCTTACTGTTGCTTGAACAGTAAAATAAATTTTAAAAAAAACAGTATCTTTTCACAGGCAACATTGTTTAGGTAAAAGGGCCTTATATACATAATCCATTTTCCGGATATATATATATATATATATATATATATTATATTATATATCTAGATAATATTTATATATATCCTATATATATATATATATAATTTTACAAAGGAGCCATATTGCCTCTACTGATAGGTTCCCTGCCTCACTTTCCCACAATCAGATTAAGGAGTCTTTTCAGAAGTCTTTTCTAAAAGAAATAGTATAGAAGGAACTTAAAGCAACTCTAAGTAAGTTCTAAACAGTCACTGCCACATAGTGACGAGGAACTCTCAACGTTTCTATTGTATGTATCCTATATGAAATAGAAATGTTAAAAGGATTCAATATATACTTTAATTAAGTTACAGTATTTGTGGGCATACCCACAATGAAGAATCCATTTCAAAATGATCTTCTTCTTCTACTATCGTTAACATCATTGTGCCTGTTGCCTTTTTTTTTCTTTGAAGTGGAACAAAAGCAGAACGACCGGAATAAGCACAACTTGAATCTGGGTGACAACATAGATTTGACAGCCAAAATGCCTCAAACGGAAGTGATCTGATCAACTTAAATGAAGACACTGTCAAGGAATAGAGAGTGGGGGTTATGGTGATAACAGGGTTACAGAGGTTAATTCAAATCCTGTGGCCTTAGCCAACACAATTAATGGAATGTCTCCTTGCATATCAAACTCTAGATGTGATGGGACACATCTATTCTACCTTGCTGTCAAGGCCTAATGCGGTTACATATTATTTTGCTCAACCTTCTCACAGCAAACTCACAGTCAGCCTCCAAAAGGATTTAATCTACTCTCATTTCCTTATCCTTGCAGCCTTCCTCATTTAATCTCATTTCAGTCTGCAACAGATAAATAAAGCATTTATTGAAGTGATGCTGTTTGCTCTTGAACATGTTCCTTGCTAAAATGTAAACACAAACACCACAGGAAAGATAGTCTTGTCTGTATATCTTTATATTTATCTACATCTCAATACATTGTCATGAAAGGCATGAGGCCCAAACCAAATTCAATATGATTATGAAAAAAAAAAAGCTTTTAACTCTCCAGAACACTAAGTATAGAGCAAAGGCTTTAGATAATGCACATTTAATTGAATTAAAGGAATCCTTTATACATGTTTTGATCTGTTTGCAGCTGTAATTTTTGTGCCCTATCCACAGCTGTGACATCACATGTATTGTTTGCCATGCTTGCATTTAACTTTTTATAAAGATGTTACTTTTAGAAACATAGAATATGTTTCATTTTGCTTATCCTGTGTGCCTAACAGTGACAAAAACAAAACTGTCAGTAAATAGATCCATGTAAGAAAATTGACCTAGGGTATTAAAGGTTAAACCAAAATCTCTTGCTAACTGTGCTCTACCCACTGAGCTATTTGCCTGTTGGCATGTTTAACTACACATTCTTCATAGCACTCCTCCATGCAAAGTTACCTGGCATGTGAATGCTGTTAAATTATTTTTCTTTCTTTTTTTTTTTAGTTTACTTTATTTTGACTGACATTACCATAAGAACAATAAGTGTATAAATAAGGGCAGTTGTTGTTTCTAATAATTGTCTAGACAGGTGTTAATGGCCAAACCATAGAAAATCATGTCTAAGAAACTGTTTGCCAGTACATAACAGGCTACAAAAGATAGCATAGGGCCAACATTTAATCAGCATTAAGCTAATATATGTCTGTCTGGAACCTGGAACCAAAACACAGAAGGTGGTTAGAATATCAAGGTATGGTATGTATTTAATCACAGCAAAATTTAGAAGGTTTACAAAATGTATGAGTAATAAATCAGGTTTGTTGGTACCAAACGGCTCCCTTTGCAGCCTTTAATGTAACAACTGCCACTTCCTGCTGGTGAAAAATGATATTTTTCCAACCGTCCCAATCAGGTTCAATGCAGCATGCAGACACAAGAGGATGCTCACATATTTTTTTCCCAGCCACTGAGAAACAAATTTAACTCTTGTGGAGCAATTATATTCAACTTGTGGTTTTGATTTGTGAAAATCCCAGTCATGGGACAATTTAACAATTGCTGCTGTATTTTTTGCAGTCTAAGTCTGCACAGTTAGGAAAGAACCTCAAAGTGGAGAAAACTCTGTTGCAAGACACTGGGAATTAGTATTATGATAGGGGGGTTTCAAAAAATGTTCCTTACACCTGTCAGATAAAAGGTAGAAAATTAGCATAGCAATAATCAAACATAACACTGTCAAAATGTAAGCCCCCCACATAATTTAGATAATTATAAAATGTAACCAGCTGCTTTGTCTTGAAAAGAGCAGTGTGAATTGAATTTCCACAGCTTTGCAGTGTGTCACCCCACAACAAACCTTAAAGAGCAAGTCGCTTCAAATTACATTTTCACACATGTTTATACTATTATCTTTTGTGTTTTTACACTCACCCTGATTGGTTCCCATTGAACTTACTAAAATACTGTGTTTATTCACTTTTTGATATACTCCATGTTACTTTGAAAAGTATCCAGCTCTTTTACCATAGACACATGTAATGCAGGCTAGATCAGGAAATGCATACTATTGCATACTGATAACAATACAAAAGTATACTTGGTTCACTAGATGGAACTGTCTCTTGAAGACAACACATTTTGCCGACCTGTCTTTTGTTTGTTATGCAAATCAAGACAGAGTTTTAAAACAAATAGAATTTAACACAATATTTGAGTAATTTCAATTAGAAGAACCTGAACTATCATAAAAAAAGCTAAGTGGACTGTATGAAAAGGGATAAATGCATATTTTGTACCTTTTTATTATTTTGCCTAAGACTGTAATATTTACAGTATTTTTATTAAGTACCTACTCCAAATGCCAAGGGACAAAAGTTCTTGAAAACAGCTTTTTATAAAATGTAATCTATGTCACTAATTGTTGAAATTCAGAAAGCAGCTCTATGAACTCGTCAGTAGATACTCTTTTACCATATTTTTCAAAGTATAACACTCACATATGTATGTATGTTGTATGCAGGGTGTGTTATATATGCGGTCTACAGTATTCTATGTAACATACTATCGTTTTTTTGCTTGAGTAGTACACAAGGAGTGTGTTATACAAGAACCCAAGGCTAGTCAGTCATGCTTGTTATATGTGAGGTGTGCGCTATACTATTAAAATTATAGTACCTTTAACTGTTGTATACAATTTTTAAACGGCTGCAAGGTAAACATGAAAATGTAATCTTATTTTTAAAAGGACAGGTACAATTAATCTACGAAGGTCTTCTGATGTTCAATATTGATTTACAATCTGCCTTTCTGAATGGTGAATCAACCAGATCTGAATGTGACAATCTAATAAAGATGTTATTGTATATCTCTGTATTTATATATTAATCCCATCTCAATGTGGCCCAATAGCTACATGAAAGCACTCAAACATACTGTGTTTTAATTAGATATTATAAAAAAAAAATAAGTGCATACGTCTGTTTAACCTTGAAACATACTGAGAAACATCAATCAAGTTTTACCCGTCCCATGGCTCAAGGTCTCCATAAGTGCCATATGGTTTTAATGTGTAAAGTATCTTTGAATGTAATATTATAGAGCTCAGATAAAATAAACTGTCCCTGTATGAAACAATGAAAGTTGTGAACTTTCCTGTGCTTTCATACTGGCCTTGTTAAAAAATAAATAAATAAAAAAAAAACACTTACAGACAAAAATATTTGGGCAATTAAAAAACAATGAGAAAAACCGCAAATAAAGTGATTTCTATAATTTATAATTGTTCTATTGAAAGATATACATTAAAGTAGATTCAGCTTTATAATAAAACAACAAATTATTACATAACATGCATTAGCCCTTTGTGGACTGTCAGAATTCTAACATTTTGAGGGCCGACTGAGATGACTTAACTTTAGAGCATATATCACACCAAATATCTCCTTAAAGTATGCAGTATTATACATTTCTAAAAAGCTGCTGCTCTGCAGATTACTAAATACATTTCATTTCATTCTACGATCAAGTATACCCACACTGACCTAGTTTGAATGTGATACAAAAGTTTAAAATCCATTCATTTTTCATTAGAAATGTCCTCATAAGTGTAACTTACTGATCTACTACTTAAAATGTGTAAAGTTATCAATGGTAGCCACACACTGTAGGAACTAGAATCTGAAATATCATGTATGGTCTTGATTTTATATCAAATTGTTTGGCAGGTGCGCCTTTTTACCTTTTTGAGAAGTGATTGGCAGGGTTTTAGCTTATTATGTGAGTTAATGTATATATCCATTTAAAGCATATAGTATTATAACTTTTTGAAAAGCTGAGTGTTTGTAGAATCTGTACATACCAAGGGTTACACTCTGACATTCAGTCAAATCTTAATTTACCCAAATAAAAAACAAAAGTAGAAAAAACATGCATGTCTTTGTCTTTTTTTTTTAAATTGATTTAAAAAATATTTAACAAATATCGTCTGTATACTTATGTACATTCATATGTTAGAATATGAATACTGTCTGAGCAATATACTACATTGGAACATATTCATAAATAGCAAAATGAAAAAAGAACCAATAAAGTAAAGAAATAAATTAATAAGTAAAATAAAGGGTAAGACTAAAAACAGCAAAGTCTGATGCAATATTGTAAGTGTAACACATTTGCCTACACTAAACAACTGGACAATGTACTATCCTTATACACAGTAGTCTGTTTATTTCACATAATTGACGTCTATTGAAAACTGAACAAGCAAAACCGGACAGTCACAGACTCATCTACCTCAGAATCTTCATATCGGTGTGAAGAAGTTCATAATTCAGAGGATATTCTTCTCCTGGTATTCATTCCATCAGCATCTTCTATAAAAATGTCTCCTACCGTGTTTCTTTTGGATCAATAAGCATTCTGGATCTTGCAGAACGATTTAAGAACCCCTCCAATAAAGAATTGCATTTTGGTCTACGGTAATCTCGAGTAAACACTGCAACCATAGATACCGATATGCTCTACTGCATCCAAAAACTCAACTCTGTTGGTTAGAGACTTTAGTGAAATACACTTTGATTGGTTTGATGTCAGTTTGTCACACAGATATTTCAATATAGTAAATGTTTTGTTTGTTTATAAACATTTTGGGGGATTTAGTATGCTGTTAGATCATTCTTTGTACTTGTAGAATGCATTGTGGTCGCTGAATCTCTCAGCAGAAAGAAAAAAAAATGAAATAAAAATATCGATCTTGAACTACAGACCAGATTAACTGCTGTTTGTTTGATTGTCTGAAGTCTGATGAAGGTTTTTATGTTAATTTGAAAAAAAAAAAAAAGAACACACTTGTCACCACGTAGTAAGCAGTTACATCATCGATTGCATTCGATCGAAATTATAATAGGACATCTACAAAGGGTTAACACTAGAAATCCTGTGGCGGTCATTATGGCGGTTTTTGGTTCTAAAATGTAATTTTCTCCAGTCGTGTAACACATATGGGGCTTCGCATTCATGTACCTTTCTGTCTGTATTTATTAAATATTCTCACAAAGCAGAAATGCGGGAGTGCAGAAATAAAGGAGATATTTTATATTATACCTAAAAGCCCTGGGAGCAGTCACATGGACGGCTACACAGAAAACAATTGTATTTTGATTATACAGAACGGTATTCTACTTTATTATTTTTAATTAGCAGTCCGCAATGTGTATAGCTGTAATCAGATTAGTCTCTGCTCTCTGCCTGAGTGAATGTCTATTGTTTTCAATTAAACTTTTGAAGGCTGGCGTCTGCTTGCCAGCTGCGTTGCTTTGGTCAATCGATTAGCGTCGGTACCAGTGAAAATAAATACCAGAGCCCGTGGAGTTTTACTATGCAAGAAAATACGGAGTTGATGTTTTGGATCAGGTGGATCAGAATTCAGTGAAAGCTGGCTCCTGGCGGTGGTCTGTTCAGGTGTTTTACAATGTATTGGACCTAGCAGCCATCAACTCCTGGGTACTTTACAAAGAATGCATGGAGAAGAATTTACCAAGGAGAGGATATATTTTACAGTTAGCACAGGAACTTCGCAAGAAGTATTTGGAACAGAGGGAGACTGCCAAGAGTGTACCCGCAGCTAAAGCTGGCAACCCTGTTGAGAGCCGCAAGAGACACCAATGCCAGGTTGGCAAGTGCAATAAAAATAAAACTTTGGACAGCTGTGCCCTGTGCAGAAAAGCAGTTTTATCCATTTGTGTTGCTTTTTTGAATCACAAATTTCCAATGTATTTTTCAGCACTCGATGATTATGTATTTATTTATTCTATAGTTATCATCAGGTGTTGGTTTTCATTCATGATAATTGTTAATAATTACCAATGAATAGGTTTCATACAAAATATGATGATTGCTCAAATAATTTTCTCAAAGTTTGAAATTAGTTTTTGCATGTTACTTTACATTGTATGCATGCTATGTAATAATGTGCTGTTTGGTTACAAAGCTAAGTCTCTACTTTAATGTATATCTTTCAATAGAATAATATGAAATTATAGAAATCACTGTGTTTTTTCTAATTTGTTTTAACTGCCAAAACACTATTTTTTGCGACTGTATATATTGAAATGATAATCGTTGCAGGTTTATTTTTTATTGAAATGATAATCGTTGCAGGTTTATTTTTTATTCGGTACCTCTGGATGTCACCATGGCCTCCTGCTCTTCAAGTTATAAAAAAAAAAAATGACAAGCAGGTAAAACAGGGAATGTTATAAATGACAGTATAAATCAGGGAGCATCATAGCTGAAATGCTGCTAAGCCTCTGTGTGTCATTTAACAGTTTTTTTTTTTTTTTTTTTTTTAATACATTCACATTAGCAGAACACAGAGTAATATTTCCTCTCCTTTGACAATTCCAAGGTTAAAAAAAAGCATTTAAACCTTAAAATTTTAATGACTTTTTCAGCAAACATTTTCTCTTTGGTGTCAAGAGTTAACAAGAGTAGAGCTCCCTTGCAGAATACTCTCAGGTGTCCTGTGGAAGTGCAGAACGAACCTCAAGTCTTAATTTTTTTCCCTTCAGGCCAACACAAAAAACAGAAGGCCCCAACAACAAGAGAGGATTTAGCATACACTGCTAAAAAGGAAACTGGTCACTTCACTAGAGAGTGTATATTTGTAGAATATAGATGTAAAAGCCAGACTGTTTCCTGTTTCTGCCAATTTTGGACAAAATACATCATTCCCTATCTTTTCTCATAGGTTGTTTTATTATCATTTCAGTAGCTCACAGAGTATTTTAATTGAGTCATGTAAAATATGTCATGCCCTATTTCTTGCTGATTAATTGTATATGTTAAAATGCATTCTGCACGAGAAGCTGGTCCGTGAAAAGCATTTTTGGAACCTCATTTGTATTTACATATGAAAATCTTTCATCTTTCAAGTGTTGTTGTTATTTTATAGATTTATATCTGTAAAGTGATGTGACTGTTTACAAAGAATGACATCCTCTTGCTAGCAATGCTGGGTAAATGTGTATGTTTAAATTAAAACCACTCTTTAAAGTATAGGCTATGTAATTCTGATTTCCCGTAGTAAATACAACTTCAGTAACTGCACTTATTAAAACGAGGCATCTTGTTCATTACCTTACACATTCAATATTAAGTTAAGCCAAATAAACCCACAATAATTTTGAATTTCACAACATTGCTTTTCAATTCTGTTAGTAACTCAGGCTAGGATTACTTTTTAAATCCTTGTAATCACGGTTCTTCCTTTTGGCTTTTCTTAAAAGGCATGACCAAATAAAACACTTGAACCACCCCAAGCAGTGCAGTTTGTAATAAATCAAAGCAATAAAATACCCTTATTACAACATTAAGAGGAAAAGTCACACACAAAGAAAACAAATAGTATACAATTGAAAACAACTGTTTCAAAATAAGATTAATGCATAGGGTTTTAAATGCAATGTATTTTGTACATGTAAACAGTATGATTGCATTGTGTTTAGTGTTTAAAGTTTTTGTGTTAAGCAAGATAGCATTTATTGGTATTGGACTGCTAACAAAGTGTGTTCAATTAAGACAGATCCTTAACCATTCTTTAATATTTGTATTTTCACTTTTCTGTTTTAAGATCAGGGCTTCACGCTGTTTTGTAAAGCTACATAACTGGACCTTCATTTCAAAGGTACCCAGCACAAACCTTACATTATACGGTCTTTTAAATAAAACTGTATTTATTTTATAGTACTGTACCAGTAATCTGTGTGTTATAACATCTGATTTGTTTTCTTATTGTGTAATATAGTCCACTGTAATTTATGTAAATGTACGTACATTGTGCATGCAGAATCAGTTCAGTAGATATTGATGTGCTATACAGTATTAACATAGCCTACAGTATTCAACATGGCATATACCCTTGATAAAAGACTTCCCAGTAGCTTAATACTGTTCTTGCTTCTTGAAATTCCTCTTTCTGAGAACTGACTGTATGTGTCATTGGTTTTCTATAAAGTAGAACAGATATTGACATGACAGTGATGGACTGCAGCGTGTATGCAGGTAAGCTCTTAGAATTGGGGGGGTGTGTCCCCCCCAACTGTGCATGCTACCTGGGGTGCACAAAAAAGGGCAAAAAACAGGTTTTTTAAAGTCACACGAAAATTACAAACTATACACTGCTGATTCTACAGCAGAAACTTCAGCAACCTGCAACATACAATAACAAAACAAAACTACATTAAACATGCTCTTTCACAACTGTTCATATTTCAATCCCATTTCCAGATTTAACCCCACATCTAAGGCAACATTAGGCAAGTGTTCACTGCTAAGGTATCATCTTAGAGACACGTTCTTTGAAAAGAGCATTCTACTTTAATTTTCATGAACGCAATACTGTTGTGCACATTTACAAAGAAATAGGATTCATGCCATGACTGACTAACTAGTGACAAGTTTAAATGATATTAGTTGCACAGTTTTGTTTTTGTTTTTTTTTGGCATTGGTTGAGAGTGGATGAGAAATGCAACTGATGAAATGCAAACTATCTAATGAATAACATATTTTCCACATTGTTAGTAAGTTTCCAGAAATATTTCTTTCACTTGACTAAAAAAAGGATTTTACAATAAATGAATTCCTTTAAACAGGTTTTATTGTCCTTGTGTTTACAGAAATGTAGGCACTGATATGATTAGATTTAAGTCGACTCACATGACTGAAAGGAACAAACACATTCCCAAGCACAGGGTGCCGGTAAACTGGGTTCCACACTTTCAACCCCAGGTTTGTCATTTATGATTTATATTGTTCAGCTAAGCCAAACTGATGCAATATTCACCAAGTAAATTGTAAATCAATGGCTGCAGTTGCTATTCACAAATGATTTAAAACAGCCCAAAATATACACCTGCTGCAATATATAAATCAATCAGAAGTAATAAACATGTATAAGCAGTTCTAATTATAAACCTTGCCTCCTGATGGTCTTTGCCATTGATTTTTTTTTTTTTTTACACACATTGTCAAACCTTGTTTTAAAAGCACCGGAGAAAAATCTATACTTTAAAGCAGCAATACAAAGTTGCGTATGCAGTTTTCTTGGCTACAGTATTTGTTAATTTCCTATACAAAGATACTATTTCTTAAGAATTTTGGCCAACACTAATTTATACCAAATTGTACATTTTTAGACTACTTCTCTTGATCTGAACCAGACTTCAATTCACAATCTCTGTTTACACCTGCAGTCTTTTGAATTCAAGGTAACCTATCATCAGTTAATATGAATAACACAAAGTGCTAAGAATGATAAATCACAGTCTGAAGCAGAATTCTCCTAAGTGCACAATGCTTTTAAAGTCAACACTGATTATTAACACAGTGAAACAGTTTATTTTTTATTTCAGTAGTAATCGGACAAATGTTATGTCCCATTGGGCTGTTATGGTGTGCTTGATGTCGGAGCCCCCAAGCCTTCTTTGGTTGACCCAAAAGGTAGCATGACTAAAACTAAGGTTTACAATTTTAGCGGAGGCGGCGACTGCGGCCCGGCTCCCTCTGGTGGCGGAGGCGGCGACGGCGGCCCGGCTCCCTCTGTTGGCGATCGGAGGCGCCGCCGACGGAGCCGCCGCGGCGGCCGGCCCGTCTCCCTCTGGTGGCGGAGGCGGCGACGGCGGCCCGGCTCCCTCTGGTGGCGGAGGCGGCGACGGCGGCCCGGCTCCCTCTGGTGGCGGAGGCGGCGACGGCGGCCCGGCTCCCTCTGGTGGCGGAGGCGGCGCGGCGGCGGCGGCCCCGAGGTGAGACCACGCCTGACGCCGATGCCGCCGGGCCGAAGTGGGAGACCACACCGCATCACGACGCCGCCGCGTTCGAGGAGCCACCGACTGGGAAGGAACCACCTGACCGATGGAGACCCACCGCCTCCGACGCCGCTTCCGGTCAGAAGGGAGACCACCGACCAGTCGCCGCCGGGCCCTGGCTCCTCTCTGGCTGGGGGAGCGGCGGCGGCGGACCGGCTCCCTCTGGTGGCGGAGGCGGCGGCCTCGGCCCGGCTCCCTCTGGTGGCGGAGGCGGCCCGGCTCCCTCTGGTGCGGCGAGCGGCGGATCCTCCTCCCTCTCTGGCTCTGGGCGGCGACAGCAGATCCTCCTTCCTCTCTGGCTCTGGGAGCGACGGCGGATCCTCTTCCCTCTCTGGCTCTGAGGCGGCGGCGGCGGATCCTCCTCCCTCTGGTGGCGGAGGATCGGAGGTCCGTCTAGGGAGCCTCTAGACTATGTCCAGCCGGCAGAGTTTTACTGATTTTGATCCGGCCTGTAAAGAGACGGGCAAATCCCCTCCTTGCGATTGTCTTCGGGCTAGGAGGAGGGGAGAAGAGAGACCCGCAGATCGATAGGAGGAGGGAGAGCCCGAGACCTCGCGGCCGTCGAGGGGGTGGGTGAGAGACGGAGACCCTCGCTGCCGTGAGGAGTATGGTGCGCGCGACCTCGGGATCTACCGTCGATAGGTCGGTGCCCTCCTCTGGCTGGCTTCTCACCCAGAGACTGGCTCGGCTGGGGGCTGCCCTCATTGCTCCCTCTATGGCTCTGGGAGAAAACATCCACAGAGAATGGACTGCTATTTAAAAAAAAAAAAGGTACCCTCAATCATGACCCCTTGGTTAACTAGATGTTTGCGTATACCCAAAGTCAGAAGGTAGCAAAGGGCCCACTATGTCCATGTCAATGCGTTCAAAGGGGGTGGAAATAATTGGGATTCGGCAATGGGACCAAAGGGGCAGGGCTCACTCAACCTGGCGCTACTCTCTGGCAGTCTGGGCATGTGGCTACATATTTTGTCACTTCATTATGAAGCCCTACCCAATAAAATGGAGCCAATATCCGTTCCCTTGTTTTATCAGCTCCTAGGTGCCCCGCAAAAGGGATATCATGCACCAGCCTCATGACCTCGAGCCGACAAGACGGGGGAACAATCAATTGTGTTACAGGCTGTCCTGTGCCGGTCGCTAAGTTTACCCTATACAACAATTGCCCCTTAATAATGAAGTGCAGAAATACTGTACAATAGACTGGACCTGTCCCCAAGCGTGCACTAGTGAGGGGTCGTTATATTGACCGTGCACTATGTCCGTGCTTGAGTGCCACATGTCCGGTATATTGAGAGGGGCTGGAGTAGCTTCTGCCCTAGATGGCCCAGTAACCTCACCCTCTCCATCCTGGTACCATCTGAGCATTCTCCCACCAGTCCCCATCTCATTGATACTCCCTCCCATTTTTCAGCTCTTCTCTCTTTATTTATTTTTCTAGGACAGCAAAACAGGGGAAAACATGTCAACATGTAAGGGGAAAATATCACCAATCATTTCCCCTTTTACTTTTTTAAATATGTTTACGTGTGTGGCTGAGACTGACATTAATTTAATTAATTCTTTAAATTTTGGCCAGTCTCGGCCCAGAATAACTGGGTGGGGTAAACTTTCTGCCACCGTGTCTCCATGGATACAGGAGATAGCCACCTGACCTCGTGGCTGCCATGACAAAGCTCAAGAGAGCTGTCCAAATTAAGGTCTGCTCACACCCTTTGTCCCCCGATGTGTGTGTTTTCACATTCCCTAAAACCACATCAACAATACAAGGCCCGTACCCATGCCTGGGTTTCAGTGCTGACCACATGGTAGAACTGCTCGACCACGATAGCCTCGCCCATCTCCAAGCTTGTTTTCTAGGTGGGGTTGAGCCAGTGCACCATGTGATCACACAACTTCTGTGCAACAACCCTGGGGCGTGTATCTGGGGACCTCTTGTACTCCTGGAGCCGTACACTGTGTTTCCCCCATGATGTTGAGACAGCGTAGAATGGCTTGCTTCACCAGGTCGTACTGGGCGGCTTTGTTGTCCGCCATGGCCTGGTAAGCTGCCTGAGCCTCCCTGATCAGACAGGGTCCCAACTGGCTTACCCAGAATTCCTTGGGCCATGACACATTGGTAGCCAGCTGCTCAAAAGTGATCATGTAAGCCTCTGGGACATCTTCTGCCGTCATCTATTATGCCCTGGCTTTTGGGGCCATCATCACTGGGCCTGCTGGTGCAGTGGATGGTTTCGCCAGCCCGACCCACTTGATCAGTGCCATGTACTGCTCCTCTCTCTGTCTTTCCTCGGCCTCCCGTCTGCTGTCCGGTGCCTCCAGCAGTGCTGCAAGTGAAACGTGATCTATCCTGTGTTCTGACACGATGTGTGGAAAAGTGGTTAACTGTGTACAGGTGCAGGAATGTAGCAGTGATCAATGAACTGATAGACAATAGTCTGATGAAACAAAACAAAGTAAATAATAATGAAAACAAGCAATAGAACGGTGTGTATTGCTTCATTGTAATCCACGGGTTGGTCCCGAAATAATAACAGTCCCGATCTTTTACACCCACATGTAACACAAACACAATCACCAGTCCACAGTGCGTGCTGTAGTGCTCGTGGGGGTGGTGAGTCACACCCGTCCTGACAGTCCAAGTAACAACGGATATCTGTTCAGACTCCTTGTCGCTGTCTTGACCCAACGTAAGTAGTGAAACGGATCTTGTGTTCGATCGATGTGTGGACGCCAGTCCTTGGGCCATGACACATTGGTAGCCAGCTGCTCAAAAGTGATCATGTAAGCCTCTGGGACATCTTCTGCCGTCATCTATTATGCCCTGGCTTTTGGGGCCATCATCACTGGGCCTGCTGGTGCAGTGGATGGTTTCGCCAGCCCGACCCACTTGATCAGTGCCATGTACTGCTCCTCTCTCTGTCTTTCCTCGGCCTCCCGTCTGCTGTCCGGTGCCTCCAGCAGTGCTGCAAGTGAAACGTGATCTATCCTGTGTTCTGACACGATGTGTGGAAAAGTGGTTAACTGTGTACAGGTGCAGGAATGTAGCAGTGATCAATGAACTGATAGACAAATACAAAGTAAATAATAATGAAACAAGCAATAGAGTAAATAATTCATTGTAATCCACGGGTTGGTCCCGAAATAATAACAGTCCCTTCTTTTACACCCACATGTAACACAAACACAATCACCAGTCCACAGTGCGTGCTGTAGTGCTCGTGGTGCAAATACTGATTATTGTGAAACAAAGTGCAGTGTTGTTTGGGTTAGTGCTGGCCTTTGACAACAGCTAACAATAACAAACAGTAATTCTTTAGACACGACAGAACAAATCAAACACAACACTCACGGTTACAATACAGTCTCCTTTAATGTATTGTAGCTCTGCCCAGTTTTCTATATGATTGACTTCCTTCTTCCTTCTGGGAATGAATTGTCTAACCATCCAGTCCAAGGCACTCTGTTCCCTTTACACAGCACCCTCACAGGTCGTGAGGGAGATTTACCACCAAGAATCATTCTGTCTCTAAGACAGGGAGATGTGATACCGAAATTAAAGAAGGAATCTATGAAAAAGATTTAAGACTTTATGTTGACAAAAGAAATATCTTAATCTACACAATGTGGGGAAGCTATAAAAAGGCCAATAAGATGATTGCATATATAGTGAAAACTGATTAATTTAAATCAAAGGAAGTAATATTAAAACTACAATGCATTAATAAGACCTCATCTAGAATATTGTGTTCAGTTCTGGTCAACCTTGTTACATTGCTGCTCTAGAAAGAGTGCAAAGAAGAGCAACCAGAATTATTCCTGGTTTAACAGGCATGCCATATGCACACAGGCTAAAATAATTTAATCTATTTAGTCTTGAAAAAAGAAGACTATGCTCTGATTCAAGCATTCAGAATTCTAAAAGGTATTGACAGTGTCGACCCAGGGGACTTTTTTGACATGAAAAAAAAAAAAAAACAAAGACCAGGGGTCATAAATGGAGATTAGATAACGGGGCATTCAGAACAGAAAATAGAAGGCACTTTTTTACACAGAGGATTGTGGGAATCTGGAACAAACTCCCCAGTAATGTTGTTGAAGCTGACACCCTGGGATCCTGCTTGATGAGATTCTTTGATCAGACTACTACAACCAAACGATCAAGATGGGCCGAATGGCCTCCTCTTGTTTGTAACCTTTCTTATTTTCTTAAATGCTAACCTGATGTCAACACCTTTTCAATATGTATTATATATTTTTATATACAGTAAATAGTGTTTCTGTTTGTAAGAAATTAATTTGTAAATTATTATTTAGGGACAGCATGATCCTGAGCTAAATCCAATCATTATCCACTACATTAATCTCTTGCGTCTCTCAAAACCTTGTCTCAATATTTGAATTTATAAAATGTGCTGCATTAATATTGTTCTGCCTGTTATAATCCAGTCATAACACACACAAAAAAAAAAAAAAAGCTTCCAAAAAAAATGGTAGGTGGTAGTTGAGAAATTGGAATTACCGACAGAGGAAGTAAATGTTTGGCACACATGCTAAAAGACATAATTTAGTACAAATGTGACCTCAAAGCTGAAAATGTTGTTGATCATTGGGCAAGAGAAAGACAAATGTTGCTTATTAATGACATGTAATTCTGTGGTGAGGCCTTCTTAAAAGCCTTAAAGAAACAGGCATTCTTTACAAATCGGAGGAGTCTACAGTAGACGGTACCAATACTATACAAGTTTTTGATGCTTTGCTCCATTTCTGATGGCAAAACTAAATCTTAATTCACACAGAACGACCATCTTGAAGCAGAAACACACAACTGACACAAATGATTTAACACTTGAACTACCGGAGCAGCCATTTTGATCTATCCCGGTTTTTAAGTGCATTTTTCTCCACTGATTTGGCAGCTAGACAATTTATTAATCAACCACTGTAAAAATACGTATTGTCTAGTGAAAATGAATAGACCAACACAATGTTGGAATACACAACAAGTCTTATAGTACCTTTAGGAGTTATCAGAAGACGAATCTGAACACAAAAATGCGACAGACCAAGACAGTGATGAAACTTACTCTAATCACAATGAGGTTAGTGATAGTGAAAGTGATAACCAAGTTGCAGAAATTTTGGGACAGAGACAAACACAAAGTGCATGGCAAGTGCACTGCACATGTGCAGAAGTGGCACGTCTGTGTTGATTGCACAAACCAGACTCCACATTTTTGTTTTTTTTACATTTAACATTTTTAACAGTTATACGTTTTCATCTTATGAACAGTTGTACGTTCCATCTTTTGAACAGTTGTAAGTCTAACATTATTTACAAAAAATTCCAGTGTATACAAAAAATGAAATGAAATTAGGTTCAATATGGATATGCTGACAAACTGAAACAAACTTATTGTGGGGACTTTTTGCATTA
The DNA here is from genome assembly GCF_017654505.1 of Polyodon spathula. Taxonomy (NCBI): domain Eukaryota; kingdom Metazoa; phylum Chordata; class Actinopteri; order Acipenseriformes; family Polyodontidae; genus Polyodon; species Polyodon spathula. The sequence continues at coordinate 25,135,103 of NC_054539.1, forward strand.
AGCTACCGCATTCATTAATACATAATGTTTTTGCTTATGAGTTGTCTTGAATACATTTGTATTGTGGGCTAAGGTTTGAGATGCAGACATGTGCTTTTATTTATAGAAATGTTTTCATACTAACCTTTGTATTTGAAAACAGTACTTACCCAGTTGATGCCTATGAGTAATATGTTTTTGTAACTAATTTGAAGCCATTAATATGTTTCAATATTAACTAAATCAAGTTATTAATCACATTGATTAATCTTGTTACATAATTGATTTATAGAAATGTTTGGATATACTGTTACTTGATTGGTTACTGTTAGTTGTTCACAGTCACCTGATGCATTTGTTTTCAAAAGGTTTTCTTTAGGTTAAGTGCTGCAGCTGCGCTCCATGTTTTTTTTTTTTATTTATTTATTTATTTATTTATTTATTGTGATTGTTTTTTGGGGGGGGGGGGGGGGGGGCAGGGGGCCTTGCACCAGGACCCAGTAAATCCATGGTGTAGCAATGTCGGTAATATTTTCTTTAGAAAAATGTAATGAAAGACATAATTTTTTGTATGTTTGTTTTGAGTTTATGTTTGAACATTGGAATTAGTTATTTTTCTCTATTACCAGACCTTCCTTCCTCCACGCTGTGGAAAATGCTGCACTTCTAATATATTCCAATATATCACAGGTGGGTGTTAATGCACCCAGGTGGGTTTCATTGGTTCTTGTTGTGTGCTGTTGATTGCAGGAACTCCTCCAGTCGCCCCTGTGGGTACTGACCAGAGGGAATGTCGAAGGCATATCCCACCATAGCCTGGAGAGGTGAGTGTCCTGGCTGACTCATCTCCTGAAAAACAACAACAGATGACAGGGAGTGTATTATAAAGGTGATCTGAGGAGAAATAAAAATCAACAATTAGTGTTTTTATGCTTCCCGTCAGATCCCTGTTGTAGAATGACAGTGTTAAATACTTCACGATGCATATTTTTTTAACATGTTTTTTTTTTTTTTTTTTTTTTGAAAAAAAATACATACAATGTATATATTGTGGCACAATAGTACAAAACATGTATGTCAGACACAGGCTGAACAGGGGTGTGTTCCCGGTATAATAGAGGGAGGTATGACACAGGCCTGGTTTTTGGGATGGAACCGAATAACAGTCTCGCGTTTTGATTTTTCCATGTCTATCACATGAATATGTCGTTACACGTGTGGAAAAGCTTGCAAATATTTTAACGTTACGATCAAAGAGAGAAAGAGGGCGAGAGATCTGCTTTCCACAACCTTTCAATTAAAATATAACATGGTATTTTGCTGTGCTAATATAACAAACTATGGGTTATGTGGCAGAGCAAAGCTCTGCCCTTTTAAATTGGCAGGGATGGGGTTAACTTCCCCTGCCTGCCTGGGTTTATTATGTTCAGGTGGCTGGGCGCTGATTGATCGTTAATCAACCTAATCAACTAATGTTAATGGCAGGCAGAATTAACCCCATCCCTGCCAATTTAAAAGGGCAGAGCTTTGCTCTGCCACAGTTTTTTTCTGTAGCGGTGTACTTTTTTTCTTTCAAACAGCATATATCTATAATCGTTTGCGCGATGTATTTTAAAATCAAATATATACACTATTGCAGTTTTGTTACAGGAGACATTAGTTTATCTCAAATGTAATCACAGTTTTAAATATAGACTAATGCTGTTTTCATTTACGTCCCAAAACCTGGGCTGCTTTGCTTTTGATAATGTCTCATAACAATGTCTGATAAAAGCAATGGACTCAAAATGAAACCTAAGCTGTGAACTCTGTCTCATGATGAGGGGCTTAACTTTAGGTGATCGTAGTTCCGGCTAGGAGTACCGCATACACACACTGAATATGTCATTGGAAAACCCTAGTCTGCACTTTTAAACAAGCCAGGTAGGTGTCTGAGTAATATACGTGTACCCATCCAGTTGAGTGTAGAGAGTTTAATAAATATTTCTATCACTACAATATAACAGGTAATTTTTGTAAAAATATATTATCTGGCCAGAGTCAGGAACATAACCCCAATTTATAACATTGTTCCTATGGGAAATTTTGCTTTGACTTACAACGAGACTTTCAGGAACCAATTGTGTCGTAAGTGCGAGGACTATCTGTAATGCAAGACAGTATCATAAAGCATGTAAATATAAAGAAACCGTATAATCACTGTAAAAAAAAAAAGAAAAACAATATAAAGCATCACATCAATGCTTTTATTTCGAGAACCTTATATGCACCGTCTTTCAGAATGACCCATCTAATATGCTTTGCTATATTACTATATTACTATATGATCACTTGTTTGTCATATTAAGTATACCTGGATGGAAGCTATGCTATGTGGAAAAGTCAGAGACTTTCATAAAACCACCTTATAAAGATTTAGCTTGTCTATTGTATTAATGTTTTTGTGGCAGGGCAAAAGCCCTAAATGTAAATAGTGTTTGTGTGTTGAGACTATAGGGAGGAGGTTAAAATCCTCCCTCCCATGGTACATCCTGTTACATTTGGGGTCACAGTGTGATTCAGAGTCAGGAATAGCTGCAGTTTAAAGACCTGGCGTGCACGTTTATTGACAAACAAACAAAAACACAGGAACAAATAAACAAACACAAGGGCTAAAATAAAAGTTTAAATAAAACAATTTTGCAGTTAGGCTGGGGATTCACCTTCACTGACTAGTTTTCCAAAACGCAGTATAAACACACTCACCAGCACTCCTCTCAAACACCTCTCCCAAACAAAGGATTTTCACTTCCTTACATACCATGTGGCTGGAGCCTAATTAACCATTAAACATTCAATTAAGGCTCCAGCCACATTCTCACATGTATTATGGTAGGGAGGGTTTATACTGTTGTCTTATTAAAAAAAAAATACAAGCTTAACTACCATAAGGTGCCAATTAGGTTCTTAATTGGTGGATATGAAAATTGGTGGGAAAAGTTGTTCAAGCCGTGTTCAGCACAAGCTTCACAAAACATGAACTGTATAGTAAATAAAATGTGAAAACTCTGGGGTTTAGAACACAGTTAAGCTGGTATTTAGTTAATGCTTTATACACAGCTTTTTAAAATGTTAGCTTAAAAACTATTAGGTGCCTATCAGTGACGACTGGTGGACAAATAATATGGGGAGGCAGGAAAAAAGCAGACGGGGTTGCCTTAAGCCCCTGCCAGCAGTATTGTATTGTGACTGAAGACACTAGCCAGCATAGAAAATAAAACAGTAGCCCACCATAGTTTATTCTAGTAAACTTAACTGTTACACTCTACCAGTGTATATTTAAAAATGCACCGTACAACATGAATATATTTCAAGACCAGGTCACTAACATACAGGGTGTGATTTATCAAATTTCCAGGGGAGGGGGTGATAAAATATACAAACTACAAAAGAGTAGGAATGCCTGTAGTAAAGATATATCACGCTGATATACCACTAATATGCTAACATCTACCACCATACAAATGTATTTGTCGTTTTAACATTATTATTATTATTATTATTATTATTATTATTATTATTATTATTATTATTATTATTATTATTATTATTATTTATTCTAACGAAATGTTTTTCCGTAATTTTGGCCACATGATTTTAATGGTACATTAACTTTTGTATTTAAAAACATAACGGTATGATACAAACCATATACACATTATTCCAGTGACAAAACATTGATATAAAAAAAAGTCATCTTTTGATTGTGCAAATTACAGGATTTTCCAGGTTTTAGAAAAAGGGGACGAACCACCCTTTAAGTTTTTGTATAAAATTTTACCTCACGAAGTCCCTGTTAGGGGTATGAAATGTAAAAAAGAGCAGTGCCAGGGACATGCCCAGATCAAAGCACACCCTCCTAACATTTGTATAAAATATTTTCAGAACAAAGTTGTTAAGGTTGGAGAAAAGCAGAGAAAAATCATCAATCACATCATATCGATTTAATTTACTAAATGTAAATAAATGACAAACAAAATAATTATATTCCATTTTGTAACAGTGGTGGCACACTAAAAACCTTTTGTTTCATCATTCTGCTATGGAAAAAAAAAAAGAGCTTCATTAATTTTTTTCTTGAACTCTTCTAGCACAGTAAAGGAAATGGATGAAATCAAGTCATTCTGTGTGGTTTTTGGCATCCTAGTAATTACAGTTGCTTCAATGTCAGCAGCAATCATAGCGAGCAATTATTTCTGTGAGTTCCCTGCAGTGCTGAATTTTGCATTACTTTGAGATATGCGCATGCATCAGCTTTTTATATTCATTTATTCATCGTCATGGTGTCAGTGTGAACTTTTGGCATTATAAATTAAAAGTACTTTTAAAACACCAAACCACAAGACAGATCAAGTGAAATTTGAATGAACATAGTAGTTATTACTTTCTGTTCTGCCTACTTAGTTGATATATTTGCTTTGAAATGCTACATGTATAGCCTCAAATGACTTGTGTAATTTTTAAACACTGTATGTATTTAGAAAATAAAATTTAAAAGATAGAAGCATTTAAAATCATCAAAACATAAACATCTTTTGCAGTTTTCCATGCAATGCATGTATGCCTAATGCAAATACAGTAATAATAATAATAATAATAATAATAATAATAATAATAATAATAATAATAATAATAATAACAACTAGAACTGCCAGGCAGTTTTACGGCTCCGAACCCCTAGCATCAGTACCTGTCTAAGCGTGTTTAGTTCTCAATATTCCAAGTTTAAAATCAGCAACTTCAACTGTTCCACAGAAGAAGATTTTGAAAGTTTTGTTTTTCAAAAATGCGGCAGGCAGCCATCTTGTTTAGCGCGAGTTTCGTAAAAGTCAGTTTTATTGCTACAGTGTCAAGGATGATGCTTGTGAAGTTTCGAGTTAGTCAAGTAAACCGTTTGTCAACTGAGGCAGTTTTAAATTTCAGATGTAAACCTACACCCGGTGGCCATCTTGCTTTATAAAACACAACCATTTTGACATATTTGTATTCCAATGTTACTGGGACAATAACTACCATGTTTGGAGTTTGTTGGTCAAACGGTGTTCAAATAGCAGCAGTTTGCTGTTAAGGGTGCGTTTTGATAAGATTTTTTGAGCATCTGACAGCCAATGTATGCAGCTTGTTACCTGCCAAGTCAGAACCTGATCAGTCACACAGCTTCGAAGCAGCAGCAGTTTAAAGTTTTGGGAAGGAAAAAAAAACCAAAAAAACTTTAACAATAACAATAGGTTTCCCAGCCTTTGGCTTGGAAGCTTAATAATAATAATAATAATAATAATAATAATAATAATAATAATAATAATAATAATAATAGCATGACTCATCCGGTAAGCCATTCATATATAGTTCATTATAAAAAGTTACCATGTGTAATGCATTTTTTTTTTTTTTTTTTTATAGCCCAATTGCTTGAACACAAAATACTTACTGTATTCTACCTTTAAAAATGTCTGCACAAGACAAGCACCAATTAGGGCTAATAAGATGATGACACATCTGGGTTTAAATATATCGGGGTTGGTGTACTAAGACGGGCTAGTCGCGGCGCAAACATACCACAATTTGCATTTTTGTTGTGACACTTAACAAAGTGAACATTTTGTCGTATGACATATGTTAATGAAGACAGCCGCACTATACTAATTAAAATATCTGCTGCATCTTCTTAACAAGATCTCTGGCATTATACATTGCCAGAGTCATGCAGCCTAGACAATTAACACAAAATAGATCATGGTGCCGCATTGACAAGTTATGAATCTTACAGGAGGGTGGTCAATTCTCATTAATATGAATTTCAAGGGACTAGCAACAAATTTTGCATTATACCACTAATTCGTATTACCATGAGTAGCATATAAGTCAAATGTATACTGTCACGAGTAAGATTTGTTTGATTTTTGTGTCATAATGAATTTTTCTCTTTTCATATTATTATTATTATTATTATTTATTATTATTATTATTATTATTATTATGCACTGTTATCACTATTGTCTCACTGTTTTGATTGTTTCAAGGACACTATTTTGATTTGTGTGAACACATTGCAGGGTTCATACACCTTTGAAAGAATACTTTTCCAGACTTTTTCCAGACCTATTTAATATCAAGACTTACCTTGCATGATTCTTGACAATATTCTCAACAAGAAGACTCATTTTAAATACTCCAAAGATATACTTGAGTCACATATCATCACGGTCAGTAAAATGCAGCACTGAGTTGTCTTTAGGATTATTTTAGTCGTTTGATTAGGAAATACATAGTCCAAAAGCAAATAACATAGGTGTGTAAAAATAAAATGTCACAAAAAAAAAAAGTTTCAGTATGCGTAATTTGTACTGCCTTATAGGATTAGTTTTTAATTTCTTGGAGCTTGTTGATGAGCTCTTGCTCTAAACTCTGTAGCTCAAGGTAGGCATGGTAGGCATGGCTGACAGAAGCAGCTCTTTGGTACTGTCACATTGATGACTCCGCCAACATTCTTCAGGTGGTCTGAGATCAATCTTTGTGCAACCAATGTCTGTTTAACATATTTTCAACAATTATCTCCTTGTATCCTCTCTCAACCGAGGCCTGCCCATACGAAAGTAACAACAGTTTTTTGGTCACAAATTTCTAACCACTCCACCTTCTTGGACATTTGTTCAAAGAAAAAGGTATCCCATATTGAGTCACTCCAGCTAAATGAGAAAAAAGTCTGGGTTGGCAGTGCTGCTCATAGCAAAATCTTTAAACTGACGTATGATTTCATCACATTTACTGTCCTTAACCTGTCGGGCATCACTCAAAAGCTGAAGAAATCTTTTTAACTGCTGCGCACAGATGTCAGGCTCCTGAGCAATTCTTTGTGGGTCTAGCCAACCCAAGTGTTGGACAAGTCCATAAGAAATAGGGGATTTCAGAAGCAGCTTTGTCACAGTCCTAACTAAGAATTTCTTGGTATCTGCCTTTACAACAAATATGTCTTTTTCAGCCACTTTTTTGCCACCTTTAAATCTTTGAGTTGCTTCTCTGCCACAAAGCCAACATTTACGTGTAATACACTCTTGTGACATGAATAAACACTGATATCAATCTTTTAGTAACTTGCTTGCAGAAGTCGCTGCTTTCAAAATATTAGGTTTGAAAAAGTGATCCATCAAACCTTTGATAGTTTTGTAAAGATCACTGGACAGAAACGGCAACATTGGATTATGACTTTGATATTTTTCACAAAATGGTGAAACATCTCTAGCAATGGACACAAAAATGTTGGCTTTAGCCAAGAAAAGGGGATCTTTACAGCTTTCTTCAACAATACTGAATGATTTGTTTTTAGGATTAGGGACTTTGCATGACAACGTATTCCTGAACATGTGACCACACCGCTATTGCTCTCTCTATAACTTGGATGTTCTCCAACCATCTGTGCTTACAAAACTGCTTGGGGAAAACATCAGATCCGGTTACCTTGGTAAAGTCCTCGAGTCTGGTTGGAGAGTCTTTGAACAATCATTACAATGAGCTCAATGTCTTCGCTATCCCCCATTCTGTCTCAGCACTACCTGATTGGGCCCATCCATTGATAGCTGAAGAATGCCCCAGAGTCCAATGAAGTCAAAAGAGTCCCTGGTGTTGCATGTCCTAGGAAATGTGATGTATAAAACCAAATTGACACCAGACCTTCTTCCCAGAAGCATACATGTACATTGAGTTGTTTAGTCTGTAGATGGGAATTCAGGCTCTTTTCAAAATAATAAAAAATCATGCTCTGACTTCACTTTTGAAAGCATCAGTGACCTGAAAAATGGTGCAATACCAAAAGTGATAAGATAGTCTTTTGTTCACCACAGGCAAATTTTGAAACAATCTCACTGTCAGGAAATGTTTTGCAAACAAGATTGCTAATCCTCTCGCAACTTTTGACGCAGTAGTGATTATCAATAACATTTAAAGCACAGTAAATCTCAACAGTCAGGACATTGTTTCCAGTTACAAACGTTCCAGCTGAAGACACAATCACTATGTTGCTTGCATTTGTCTTTGAGTTTTTTAGTTGTCGACTGAATTTTGACAAGAAATGAAATTGACCACACTTGTGGATGGTCAATTTTTAGCTTTCATTAAACTCTAACATTTCTTACCTGACACGTGGCTGACCAACGCTGCTTCGCCCGTGTTTGAAATATCGAATGATTTCTGGCATACAGTACATTTTGCCTTTTGTCTGGAAGAAGGATTGATTGCAATCCAATCCTTAAATCTGTCTTTAGTTTTTCAAGATTCGGAATACACACACTTTCCCATGGGGCCGTTTCTCTCAACTACCAGGTCTGAGAATGCGCAAATGTGTTAAAAAAACCATGGAACAATAATAATAAAGTAGGCGGTCGCGAGAACTACGATTTCGAACGTTTAATTTTCCACTTGTTAATTTGGTTCGTCATTTATAATACATGTATCTAATAATACGCTTCTTTAATTCATTTGTCATATACACCTTCACTCCTAGAGATCGGTGCTACACAGTTAATCATAAATCAACAATAATTTTGAACCTCAAATGTTTTTCAAAGGGGAATTTAAATGAATGAAAAAAGGAGAAAACTATCTTTAAATGAAGCAAACTACAATTTCTCCTACAGTGGAACACTTGGAAGTAATGTTTCAAAATAAATTAGTAGGACTACAATGCTACTGTGTAAACATTACATTTTTTTTTTTTTTTTTTTTTGTACTTATTTTGTTTTTATTTTAACGTTGCTTATACGTCTGAAGCTCTGTAGGATAGTATGTTTTGTTTTAGAAGGAAATAATTACAAGCTTAAGTTTCATTTATTACATTAACATACAAAGTTTTCTTGTAGGCTCTCATAAAATAATAATTTCTACAGGAAGGTTATTTCTAAAGTGAACACTTGATGTTAATTGGAAATGTATATTCTGTTTATCTGAAGGAGAGAAACCATATGATGTTTAGACATTATCCAATGTGAAACTGGTCCTGTGACTTGAGTGACCGGCACAAACATATCTATAAGTAAAATATTAAGACGATCGTCACAAATTGCATTAACAGAGAAATACAATTCACTTAACATCATTTCACAGGTCATCGTAAGCAGTCAAAGTTGAAACGAAAAAGAAATAAAAAGAAAATACACTGGGTTTACAAATTACTTTTAAATACACAAATGGCATTGACTAGTTGAAATACATTTTATTCATACAGATTTGTACAAACTGACTGAAGCCATTTAGAAGATTAGGATTACTATAATATTAAAACCCATTTTGGCTGGTGATTGCAGTTTACCGTCTACACAGCAATACACCGCCTATTAGTTTTAATTTATATTAAATACAAGTAGACTACTTACGGTAAAAGTCACATTATTATTTACTTAGAGAAACACACGTCATATTTTGTAAGTTCAGAAATAATTGTTCAATAAAACAATGGCTGTAAAATAGGCTATTAAGAAACAGCTGTGATTAACTGAGAAAACAAAATGCAGACGTTTTCTCTTTAAAATTAACATTAATTATCTAAAACAAAAGTGTGAATTGAAAACAAAGACAGAAAATATCATCTTGCAATTTTTAACTTTACATTTATGTTTAAAGTGTTACCTGTTCACATCTAACATGTTAAAGAGAAACATTGGAAATAAAAATATTCAGAGAAACCTTAAAGGAAACTATATATAGCCCTGCAATTTTAGGACATTTAGGACAGAAAAAAAAAAACACCATATGAACATAATTGATATATTTTATTTAACATTATATAATCAAAGAAACTTCAAAATTATATTGCAAAAGTCTGCCAGAAGTCAATAGTGCTTAGTATGTGTTAAGAAAACAACAACAAAACTGTTACATTTAAAATCAAGATTACACGTGTTCAACTGTGAATAATTAATTTTATTATTTTAACTGTGAATATATAATTTTATGATTAAGATTACTCAACCTAACTCCTAAATTTAATTAGTATTATTATTTTTAAACCATGCTCCAGTTAAGGTACTTTTGTACTGTGTGGTAAAACATTCTCTGTAATTACGGTGTTGAAATGAAAAATGTACTTTGTATATCATGGTGTATCTTGACAATGGTGTACCCTTACATCCCTAAAACAGTATGCAATTCAATAACATTATTCAGCAGGTTTCATTCGACTTTATGAAGCTAAATTAAATACAATTCTCTAAGGTGATGATACGAATCTTTTGGCCATAGCTGTTGTGTCTGGTTTTTGAAATTGGAAAATTGGCAAAATAATGACAAAATAATGATTTTTCATAACCATATTACGTTATACACCTGATATACACTGTCAATAACAAAGAGATGTTTTAAAATGAAGTCTTCACTTTTACTAGAACAAACGCATTATTTAACCACTCATCAACAACGTTTGAAGTTACATTTAAGACATCTTATGCTGTTTTCATACTTTTTCCAGACCCTGAGCAATATTGTATATTTTCCATACTTTTTGAAGACCTGGAAAAGGAGTTCTCAAAATTCCATACTTTTTCCAGACTTTCAAAACTGTGTACGAACCCTGCGTTATGAGTTGAGATGATGTTGTTTTTTGTTTCCACCTGGAGCATACACACAGAACGGGGCTGTGAGAAATGGACACTGATGGATGAATGAATGCAGATTGTTTACAGGTGCGGCCAATTGAACCACTGCATATAAATGCTGTATGCAGACTCAAAGAGACCGGGAAGTACAGGGAGAATGGGCAGAGATTCCAGAGACAGATTTGAAAGCAGACTCGGAAGCAGAGAGGAACCGAGGACAGCCTGGAGAACTGAGAGACTAGAACAACAGGGAGAAACAAACAACCAAGAGAGATTCAAAAGGGTAAATGTGGAGCGAGTATGAAGCGGCTGAGAGGTGACCTGACAGAGAAGAGAGACAGAGAATCAGTGCTTGGGTAGCTGCAGCTGGGATCAGCAAGCAAAAGCAAAAGACGGGGTGCGTCAGAGAGATGAAACCAGGAGTACTATAATTACAACAAAAGGTGGAAGAGCAGTAGCTGATGTTACAGCAGCTACACACATGTTGTTGAAGAGTTAAGTACATTGCAATTTAATTATGTATGTGTGTCACCACGCAAGCAGATGTATTTTTAAATCTGTTTGATAAATTATGGAGGAGATCATTGACTAAACTTGTGGTTTATTGCATACATATGTAACTTCCTGTCTGTCTTATGCACTCTATTGATAGAAGCACTAATTACACAAATACAAGTGACTTTATATGCGTGGAAATATTTGTGTAGTGAAATAGTTAAGCATCTTGCACTTTAGATAGACGGCGCTGATTGTATAAGTATATTTAATCCTTGGTCTTTTCATGTGTACCCGACTTTTGGTTATTAGCAGTGGTTTTAAGTTGTACATAATTTTTGCTGCTGTTTTTATCTATGGATGTAATGTATTCAGTTAACTGATGATTTTAGTGTTTTTAGTACTATTTTGGGGATACTTCTCTTGTTCATGTATTTTGATGTGTCTATGGTTATAAATGATAAGTTTGATATTATTAGACATACAGTATCCCTGAACTAGAGTAAGGATTTGAATCACACTATTTGTCCTTTTATCCCGAGTTGGAGGGCCAGAGTGGGATAACTATCCCCCAATATTTGAGGCAGCATCGGACCATTGCTGGTGTGCTGTGTGCAACGCAGAGCCCTACCTTGTTGAAGGCCGATCAGTGGAGGGGCATCAGCAACGCCAATGGAAGACTGTCCGTCTAGACTGCCTTAGTCTGTAGGTTGGGCTCAGTGGCGGAGCGGCACCCCCTTTTGTGGGTGACGTAAATTTTAATAAACTAAATTGCTAAATTGGGGGAACAGGTACCAATGACCTGGCTAGGGAAACTGGTTAGTAGACATTGTAGGTTAACTGCTTCTTAGTTATTTATATGCCTTTTTATCATTGTTGTATACTAGATAAACATAATTGATTACTTACCTGATTGTCTTGTTTGTGTTCTACTGCTGATCACCTCTGTTGATGCCTCAAACCTGTGTGACCAAAGAAAGTGGGTAAAATAACATTATAAATATGTCCTGTTGCTATTTGCACAGGAGTGGTGTAGTCGGACTACATTTTATAGCACCCAAGGGAGTTGGACCGGATCACCCAAGTCCCTGTGGTCTTTTCCGCGGACGCGTGACAATACTGTCCGTTTTTATTTAAGTTAGTCAGTGGTAGAGTCCTATTCCTATAGAGATGCTTCAAATGAGCTAGAGGGGTTAGCTGCATATGTGTGCAGTCTATTGCTCCCTGGTTTTAGGGGGAAAATATTTTTTTTACTGTTCGCCTCAAACGAATTGAGCACAACTGCCATTGCATGACAAAAGGCGAACTGGGAAATGCCTGGAACAATTGCGACTGTTAAGAACATGCTTTCAAAAGTTCTTAAATTGATGCAATTGTCTGCAGCTTTTGTACATCTCATAATATTTGAAAATTATAATATTTAATTAATCATTTTTCTTTCTTCTGCTTCTTTCATATCTGTGGGTCCCATCTATATATTTACATAACCATAAGTTACTTAGTTACAGATAAACCACAGTTTTTGAAGGTTACGGGCTAAACTGCGAAAGGTGAATGGTGAGTCTCTTTAGAATTGGGTACAATAATTATGTGGTCCTTTCCTTGACATTTCTCACCGATTATTCTGGTTACCATAAAAGAGAGGAGCCAATCAATGAAGCAAAGAAGTATTCATCTTCAGTATGAGTGACCTACGTTGTATAATAATATGGATCGTTTTTTGGAAAAGCCTGCTTCTAAGACAGTCGGTGTGGAATGTGAGCATGGAAGTTAAGTCGTGTTTTTTGTGGTGAAATACTTGCTCATGACAATATGAAGCCTTCAAAAATGTACCGTCATTTAAAAACAAAGCATCCTTCACTGAAGGAGAAACCAATTGATTTTTTTCCAGAAGAAGTTAGCGAATCTGAAAAAATAATAGGATGTTATTTTTCAAGTAAGCATTTTGAATACTAAAGCCCTCCATGCATCCTACATGGGCGGTAAGCCCCACACCATTGAGGAATCATTATAGTGCCATGTGCTGCTGCAACCATTATGCTGGGACCTGATTTCGCAAGTAAATTAAAAGTTATACCCTTTTCAAATGATTCATTTGCACAGCGCATTCATGAAATGGCTGCTGACATTCGTGAACAGCTTTACATGAAAGTGAAAAACAGTGACTTTGTTGCTGTCCAACTCGACGAATCAGCTGATATGTCAGAGGGCTGCACAGCTCTTAGCTTTTGTAAGCTACATTTGCGACAGATCTGTGCAAGAGGATGTATTGTTTTGTCATCCACTTTCAGTTCAAGCTACTATGGAAGGCATTCATGACACTTTTTCTCAGGCAGTTAAAGATGCTGGACTGGGAGCCGCGTATATAGTGATGGTGCCAAACAGGAAAGAACAGTGGTCTGGTGACTCGAATTCAACATGTTGCACGCAATACTACTTGAACTCACTCAATACATCATGAACCTTTAGCTGCTAAAATATGCCAGCTGATCTTCACAAGGTGCTTGATGAAGCTATAAAAGTGAACTTATTCAAAGGTTGACCACATAATGCACATTTGTTTTCCGTGCTTTGCAAAGATGTGGGAATTCAGAACATCAGAAATTGCTGTTTCATACTGAAGTACGATGGCTTTCTTGTGGGAAGGCTTTGATACATTTGTTTGATCTGAGATGAGAAGCAATGTTTTTTTTTTTTTTTTTTTTTTTTTCTGGAGAAACTATTTCCTTATGCTGGACTTCTCCAAGATTCACAGTTGCTTGCAGGGCTTGCTTATCTTGCTGATGTGTTTGATCGGCAAATAAGCACAACAAAAGTCAACAAGGACGTGATACGAACCTTCTTTTTATGAGTGCCAACAATAAAGCATTCATTTAAAAGCTTAATATTTGGTGTTCACATGTGCTGGATAGCAGTTTTGAAACTTTCACTCTGATGACAGATTTAATGTGAGGGCATTAATTCTGTGAGTTGAAGATGAAGGACATCATCCTGTGACACTTGCAAAACCTATAAAGCCAGCTGGGGCATTATAGGTAGTCTTTAGCTAAGAAACCCATTTGGATGCTGTTAAAAATATAACCTTTCCACCAGCAGTACAGGACAGGCTTGTGGATTTATCATGTGATAATACTTTTCTCACTTTTCTAAAAAAATTACTTTGTGATTTTTAGTTATCTCTGGGCATGGAATACTCAGAACTAGTATGCAAACCCATGAAAGTGCTTTTCCTTTTGCATAGACATACCTTTGTGAGTCAGTGTGATGAGTCAAAGGGGTTTCGGTCTGTGATTCAGCCTCCCAACAGTAGATGGCATCAAACCAACTCGGGAACTCTTACCAAGATCTCGTGACCATGGCAAAAGTCATCTTTTTGAGGGGCAGCACCTTGGTTAGGGGCGGAAGTAAGAGTATGTAAATTCCAGCCATTGGAGTCAAGTGAAGGATAAGGACACTTGTCAGTTGGGGATTGGTGTTCCACTGACTACAGAGGTGGGACATTACATACTAAAGGGAATGTACTACTGTGTTCGGGGTTGGTCAGAAGGTAAAATAGGCGGAGTAACAGGCGGAGGGAGAGACTAGTTTGGAGCAGCGGGAATTTTGAAAACTTTGACTAATATTTATTTTGTCTTTTTTTTGTTTGTCCGGTATACCGCGAAGACGATTAAGGAAGAGTTTTCACGATCGGTTTTGGATTTTTACCCCTGCACTCCCTCCCTCACACCGTTTTGTTTTCTTTTGTTATTTAATTTTTTTGTAGTTGTTGTGTATAGAAAATAAAAATAAATTATTTTATTTCTGTACTCATAAATTGCTGTCTGGACATTCCATTTAATACACTCTCGCCTCACAGTCAGCATTTTAGAGTCTGGTTCCAGTCAAAAGCAAATACCATAACCGTCTGTTATTGAAGACGATCTGTGAATGTGTATTACCAGCATAGAGCCTCGGCTGGAAGTCCTTTGTTCAGAAAAGCAGGTGCACCCATCGCATTTGTTTTCCGCCATTGTGCATTTTAATGTTTTTTGCTTTTTTGAAGTTGAAGTTTTGTTGAAGTTGTAGATTGCCAATCCACCTTTTAAAGTGTGTGATTTAAATGTTTTGAAATCATACATTTGTTTAAAAATATAGCTGTATGTTTACATTTTGCTTATATGGAAATTGGGGGTGGCAAGTTGTTCACGATCAGAAAAAAAGGTGAAAGTAACTGCACCCATTGGTTTAGTTTGATTTATATTCTGCAGTACATAAATATGTGTGGAGGGGGTTGTGATCATTATTTTAACTACACATTTAACAATTCCTGCTACCACCCACTTATTGTTTAGGATGACTGAAGATCAATTGACCTGTATTCCCTGTTTTGAGCCAACCATCCGCTGTTCCCTGGCCCAAGCACTGAATGTTGTAGCCCAGCCTGACTAGTTTATTTCTGGTTTTGTCAGGTGCCAAACCTGTTGGTGTCGCTGAAGCGTGTTGAGGTGACCTATCCTTAACTTACAGGTAGCATAAAGTTCAATGCTGGATTCAAACTAGCAAGCTGTTGCTCATATGGCTCTTACATCATTCCAGATTGTTGTGCTTATCTTCAGTGAGACACTGGGGATCCTATAAATACAAGTTTTAACTACTGAAACTGTTTTAAATGTATGCATAAGGTACAATAAGAAAATATTACTTGGGAGGCTGTTCTTTGTTATTCATTATTCAGAGTATAATTTCAAGTTCAATGCTGACATAATTTACACATAATAAATGTCACAAATGTGAACCAAGTCCCCAAGAGCCATGACCAGTTGTCAACAGATACAATCCCATTTCGTACATTCTTTGACTCCGTAGGTAGTCTGTGGTAATTATTCCTTGTATGTTACAAAACAAATTTTATAATGTATAGCATTTTAAAGCATATGGCTCTATGGAGGCTGTACTAATGCCTTACACGATGTTATTTTAATAAGCAATAGAATACTGCTAGCTCTAGTGATTTGAAAGGTATTCTGATATGATTATCACAGAAAAAAACAACCCTGAGACTAACTATAAATGCCATGAGTGATTGTAGGAAAGTGTAGAGAAAAGTATGTCATTTCGACTAGAAGTCTTTCTCAATGAATTCAAATGTTTTAGCTTATTTTAATGTTTCTTAATTCAACACTAATAAATGTTTAACCCTTTGATGCCTAAGCAGAATGACCATGTATGGGCATGAATATGACCATTTTGTGTTTTAGTGCTTGTAGTTTGGCAACTACAAATCAGAAATGAAAACCCAACACATCCACAGAAAAGTCTTATGTAGCTGTTTCCAATGATATAATGTATTTTGTTGTAAAATGTATTCAATTTTTTTTTTTTTTATATAAGCCACGCTCCCACAAAATTCATAGCAACATTTGAACTCCCGAGTGGCACATCCGGTAAAGGGGCTCCGCATGGAGTGCAGGATGCGCCCTATAGCCTGGAGATCACTGGTTCGAGTCCAGGCTATTCCACTGCCGACCGTGGACGGGAGTTCCAAGGGGGTGGCGCACAATTGGTCAAGTGCTGCCTGGGTGGGAGGGCTTAGTTAGGCCAGGGTATCTTCGGCTCACTGCACACCAACGATCCCTGTAGACTGGCCAAGCGCTTACGGGCGTACGTGTACATTGCCCAGAGCTATGTGGTCCTCGGCTATGGTGCACCTCTAAGGTGGCTGCATGTCAGGGCTGCAGAGGGAAAAGAAACGGACGGCTGACAGCACACATTTCGGAGGACACAAGTGATCATCTTCATCTCTCTCGAGTGGCGGGGGTGGCAGAGGTGAGCCGGGTTGAAATAAAAAAATAATTTAGCTTTCCAAATTGGGGAGAAAATTTGAAAAAATAATTGCCGATTCCAAATAAAAAAAAAAAAAAAAAAAAAAAAAAAAATTAAATGCCATTTTCGACTCCTTTGTAAGTTCGATACAGAAATAATATTAGGCAGATTTTAAATATCTTATACCTGTCTGAGCCATGGTCTGTATGACAAAATGCCTGAAAACGTCCCTATTTTCAGCACTGTCGGCTATTTTAGGAAGTAGTCTAGACTAATATATCACAAGGTATATTGTCAAATCGTATGTAAAACTTTTAATCTTAAAATATATAAATAAATACAAGTTTGTTTTTTATTTTATTAAATTAATCAATAATGTTGCTTTAATGACAAGAAAAATATCATATTTATACAAACATTATAGAATTCAATATAACCATGAATCTCTAATAAATTATGTAAAAAAACTATATATGAAAACAAAATACAAATGGCAACAAAGCAGTAAACCTAACTATATTGGGCTACTGCAATACACGTGGCCTCTTCTGTAAAGCAGACAAATACATAAATGCATTTCATTTGTGGCATATAAACATCATGTAAGGTATATTTCCTGACTTTCTATGATATTTATATGCAGAAGTTATAGAATTCAATATAACCACGAACAGCAAATCAACAATAACAAAAACATCTATAGAAAAACGAACTATATGGTGATCATAAAGCAGTAATTGTAACGATAATAGGGTGATGCAATAAATGTGGCCACCACTGTAATCAAGCAAACAAATAAATAAATAAAGAAAAGTGATGTAGTGTGGTGTACGTATTGTCCAGGACAAGCCTCCTCTCGATCTTGTCCTCCCCTTACACTTCCAAATATGTGCTGGTAGACACGTTTCTTGTGGATGCGTATTATTGCTGCGAGACATCTCGGAAAAAAGAGCCTCATCCATGTTTAAGCACTGAAATTGGAGCAGTGCGGCACTAAAGGGTTAATAGTTATGGCTAAACTGTAGGAATTTGAAATTGATTTATGAAGAGGATGAAATATAGGTATCATTAAAGTTAGCAGGTGTATGCCTGAAAAATAAAACCCAGGTGCAGAGATCTTTACTTCAACATTGTCCGGGTTTTCACTTAGGAAGTTGTCATTCTCTCTCCACAGTCTTTATTTATGTGATTTAGCACGCACATGCAGTGTTGTAATCGAGTCACAAAATTTGGGACTTGAGCCGAGTCGAGTCACAGGGGGGTAAAGACTTGAGTCAATTTGAGTCATTAATCAGATTCATTTCACAGGAGATTACAGAAAATTTCAATTAAATATATAAAAATGATCATTCTGGGTCAGATTTTTAAGCAAGGTTTCAGCACTAATGGATGGAATTGAGCACACCAATGTTGTGATCATAAAGGGTGTTAGCGAGAGACGTAAACTCAGAACTCACAGAACGACTATGCTAGGAGCCTGTGAACTGTGGACGGGGAGATATACACATACCTATCAAATGACATCCCTTTTAGACTAGTGCTCTGAATTTCAATTGGTTCACTGGAATTTATATCAAATATTTGGTTAAAGTACTATTTACAGTTAATCCATCTCCAGTTACATTAAGGATTGTGATCCAGAACATACTTAAGCATCCTTCAAAGTAAAGTGAATGTCAACTTGGACTTATGAAAATTGAAATGATGCTGGAGCAGCCATATATTATTTATTAATATACTGTAATGTAGACAGATATTATAAAACTGATCATCTTACCTCGATTCTAGGAGGTCTTAGAGGTGAAATAGTTAAGTATTATAGTGTAATAATTGCATGCCTGGGGGGTAGTTATTTAAGAAACACCAAGGACAGCGTCCTTTACCAGATTCCAAAAATTAGGGAAGATTGCATAAGAAACTAAAGCAGGTATCTTATTTGACAGGTAATGGGGTCTATGAATTAAAAAAAAAAAAAAAAAAAAAAAAAAAAAAAAACACTTTGTACAGAGTATGCCAGAGAGAGCCATAATGCTTGATGCTGCCATCTAGTGAGAGCAAAGGGAAATACATGTGACTGCACAATACACAAGCTACAAACTCCATCCAAGTCTCTGTTGCCTCTGTTCAGCTGTTAACAATGGTGATTCGCCCTTTAATCCTTAGCCTTGCAAATGTTATAAGTTATACAACGGGACATTAACCACTTCACTGCCACTGAATGTGCCGCACACTGTACAGTACATAATCCTACAATAGAGAAAAAAGATAAAAGTTCAGTTAAAATGTAAACAATTATTGAACACATTACTTGATCATGATTTGTGGTAATTGAAAAAAAAGAAAGAAAAAACAGAATTAATGTGGGGTACAAAATGGGTTAAAACAAAACATAAGGTTGATCCTTCCCAATATTAATTGCTTTCCACTTCACCTTTTCTACAAAGAAAGCCACATATGTAACCACGGAAACATGTTTCCCACACCCACGGTCGAGCCTTCTTATGCTGGTGATTTACTGCCATTTAATTAGAAAAGAGAAATGTAATTGCTGCATTTTTTGGTCTTTAAACTGGTTACTCAGGTAAAATCAGCCCAGTCAACACGTTTAGGTCTACTTGCCTATTCTCAAAAGTAAAAACTGTAGCAAAACGCCTGACATTGAGAGGCAGGTTCAAATTCTACTTGATAACCTGCAATTAGCATCCTTTCAGCTCGATACTTTGTGTGTGCATGATGCTGTTAGATTAGTTCTAGCTTGTACAGACACCATATTATAGGTTGATTTATCTATGTTCTATACATGATTTGAACTTCCACGACAGTTCCCTTGCAATGTATTTCCCACCCCAGTTTACAATTTTTACACTGTAGAGATTACCCTATACACATAAAGACAATACACAAACTATTGAAGATTGTTTAGGATCGATGACTTAGTATTATTGGGAGAGGGTTTCAAAAGGATTTGAAATGAAACTCAACTCACCCTGGTACTAACTGTTTACTGAGATTTTACTGAGGGTACTGTGTGTGATTTTATTTTTAGCCATGGCGTTTGTGACTCACAGACACAAAAGCAATTTCTACAAGTAGCAACAGGTAGAAAGCATGCTTATTTAGTTTACAAACAGGAACTGTGTTCAGACCTGTACTATTGTTGTTGACTGTATATATATATATATATATATATATATTATATATATATATCATATATATATATATATAATATATATAAACGTGCAACGTTTGTCACAAAAAACCTATAGTTTTTCCCTGAAAGGGACTTAATCTAGTCAGTTTGTGACGCTGCTTTTGAAAATGAAATCTTATACATTTTTTTTTTAAATTGGACTACACCACTGTGGGTGAAATCTTGTATATTTAATTGCTAAGCAGCTGTTTAAAAAAAAAAAAAAAAAACTGTTTATTAGTGATTAATTTGAGCTTTAAAAATATAGTTGTAATAAACACATATGCATTTGCTTTCTTCTGTTTTCTGATAGTTGTTTTAGTTTTCTGTATAGAGGTTCCTACTGAGTGAGTTTGTTTAAAATTCTGTATGTATTACTCAAGTGCAGTCTGTTTTGCTTCATCATTTTACTTAAATCAAACAATAACAGATGTAACCCTTTTCATTTAGTTTAATTGATATACAGTAAATACACACTCAAGACTTCCTCTGGAAAGACCATATTTCAGTGAGAATCATATTGGGTCATGTGGAAAATCTTGATGTGTTCTGGCAGAAGTTGGTCATTATAGCCTTACTAATTCTAGTAGTTTACTAGCATTTACATTGTTTTATGTACATTTTTCTGTGTGCATGCAGCATAAAACTCAGACCGATGACAGACCGATTGCTAGGAGCCTAGATTTTAGGAGGCATTCAAATGTTTTTCTAGGATTATGGTAACACAGTAATTTAAGTTTTAACATATGCATGTCTACCTGACTGTAGAAATAAAATATAATTACAAGTTGGATCCAGGCTAGGATTGGATGTAGCCTAAAACTCCACAACGATTCTATATATATATATATATATACAATTTGTACATTACACCATCCAAACTATAACCAAGTCCACATGTTCTGAAACCAAGTGTGAGTCTGAATTTGAAACTAATCAATTACCAGAAATGTTAAATCTATACTGTTGTACTTGAAAAACTCAAATAATGTTACTATATGGTAAACATTGTGACATTTTTACTTTTTTGGTGTATGAAATTTGCAGTCACTGAGAGTGTATCATTTAGTGCATGATTACTGTGTTTTACCAATGTGAGAGCAAATGTACTTGCACTCCATGATGCTGTTATCCCCATCACAAACGATATAGATATTTATTAGAAACACCAGCATAGTACTTGGTTTGACACCCTTTTAAACTTTTATTCGACGAGATAGATTTCACAATGTATGTGATAATCAGTTAGTCCAGAGATGGCAAATTAGTGGAGATTGGATGATATTCCAAATGTCAGAGGACTAAGCTGGCCATTGAAGATGATACAGGTCTGCATCATACTCCTCACACCAGTTGCAAATAATGTTTGCATTAAAAAAAATCCTCGCCCCTCATTAAAAATAACATTAAATGGGTTAAATTTACATGTTTGAGTATGCATTGGATGGTCATCAGTGGGAATAAGTGGTTAAACCATAACTGTGCCAACTGGCATGATACAATCCATCTCCTTCCTTTAAACAATGGAGGCATTCGCTTGCCTAAACATATCATGTTGTCTTGTTATCAAGATAAACCAATGTAGGGTCACCAAAGACAAATCACCAAGAACATTGAAAAAGCTCAATGTTTTAACAGTGGTAATTTCCAATACATGTTGTAAAAGAACATATGTCCAATTTAATTTCCAACACAACAGTCCCATTTTAATTTCCTATTGTTACTGACTCAGTGGTGGGAGCCTTATTTTATGGATTAGCCCAGAGTGATTTGCTCAATACAACAATTAGTCAGTTTCATACTAACACTTTATTAAACTTCAAATCAGCATTCAATATGAACAAACGCTTACATCATTCTTAAATGATTCTTTCTTTTACAACTTTTCTCCATTACAGCTTTGGTATCCTCTTGGTCCTTCTAATTATCCTTACAATTCATGCATTTGACACGATAAGATATATTACCACAGGAGATTACAAGACACAGACAACCTCCATATAAATCATACCCAAATAAAGAATGTGTCCTTATCAGTAACTGCACAAGTTTGACTTTACATTGAATTTAAGAAAATACACAGACAAAGAATAGCAACATATACAATAAAAACATTTTAAAAAAATAAAGAAACAATACATTATACTCTAACCCTATCAGAACAAATCCCTGGTTGGTACCCAGTTTGACACATTAATGAAAGACAATGATTGGTTGGTCATGAACACATGTCATGCAGACATGAATCAACCAAACTCACTCTTCTTGCTGTCCTCAGTGACTGGTAATTACCCCCTGTCAATAAAGAGCATGTGTGTTTTCTGGCAAGATTTGACTGTCATATATCAGGAGTGACAGAATACAACAGTACTTTTGTTTGTGCTTCTGGGCAGAAGTTGTTACGCGTAATCTTGGAATAATATTTTATCCCATATCAAGCATTGCAGTTTTGTACAAAACAGGAAAACATAAAATAATGAAATAGTGTAGATTAGCTTTTCCATTACATCATAATAAAATGAGAAAATGTAGGAAACTGCAATTTATAGAAATATTGTTTTATGTTTAATGTTTTAGTAATTTCGGTAGGAAGCGCTACAGCAACATTAGTTTAGTGGAGTTGTCTTGCAGCAAACACAGGTTTTCTTTATGTCAAAAAGACAGGGAAGTTTAGTTCCATTGTATCAAGTACATTTGACCATGGGAACATCACCAATAACTTGGACTGGATAACCATACATAAATAAGATGTCTTTTTTTATTGAATTTGAATCTTCTATTTTCTTCTATATTTATTTTCTATATTTAAAATTTTATATATATATATATATATAATATATATATATATATATATATATATATATATATATATATATATATAGTATATATATATATATTAAAATTTTAAATTATTGGTGGCATTCAAAATTCTAAAAGGTATTGACAATGTCGACCCAAGGGACTTTTTTGACCTAAAAAAAGAAACAAGGACCAGGGGTCACAAATGGAGATTAGACAAAGGGGCATTCAGAACAGAAAATAGGAGGCACTTTTTTACAGAGAATTGTGAGGGTCTGGAATCAACTCCCCAGTAATGTTGTTGAAGCTGACACCCTGGGATCCTTCAAGAAGCTGCTTGATGAGATTCTGGGATCAATAAGCTACTAACAACCAAACGAGCAAGATGGGCCGAATGGCTTCCTCTCGTTTGTAAACTTTCTTATGTTCTTATGTTCTTACCCAGGAACAAAAAAAAAAAAAAAATAATTGTTACAAGGTGTTATAGAACTCAGTGAATATGCCAAAATTAAAGTTAGGTTAATTGCTGCATGGATAATTGGCAAGATACAACAACAAACTCAATCAATAAGCACATAATTACTAGGTCAAAATCATTAGACTGAAATTAGTATTTTAAAACTGTTTAGATTTTTTGCTTTACACATTACTAAAGATGTGCCAAATAACAATTATAGAGTATTTGTAATGAATATGCCACTTTCAAAGAGCAATACACAAATAAAAGGCTTATTGCTCAATTATTTTTTAAGGTTTTATCTCCACCCAACTCCAATGCTAAAAGCATATATTTGGACTTGATAAAATAGTAAGCCTTTACCCTCCTGTTATTAAATATTATTACAACTTTTTTACATTTAAAAATAAAATAATAATAATAATAATAATAATAATAATAATAATAATAATAATAATAATAATAATAAAAGGAAGCCCTGTACCTGTAAGAACGTTTTTCATAAGAAACACCTTTTCAACTACATATTAGTAAATAGCCCTAGAAGTAATCTGTGAGCAGAATTAATTAGCCAGCAGAAGGATTGTTTCTTGTCATTGATCATTGATAAGGGAAAGGGTTCATATTCAGTACTGCCTCTTAACTTATGGTTGTCTTTTGTTTGCTATAAGGGAGCTCGCACATAGAAAATGGAAAATGTATAACTTGTTTTCCAATGGGATTTTATTTTATTTAAAAAACATATATAATAACAGTCTTTGTACACAGCAGTAAGTATTTGAAAGTAAAACTGAGTGTGCGATAATGATAGCTTATTGTACTTATTGTACAACTCTTTTAAAAATATTCTTTGGTTCAAATGTCAGTGGTAAATTTCAGTCATGCAGGCTAGCATACCAGAAAGATCCAGCTAGCACCTTATTATTATGACACTAAAACAGAAATTAGTTAATGAGTTTGTGACATGCAAACACACCCTGACCAAAAGCACTCTAGACCAGTCATATGCTGATAAATCACTCGTCAAGGTTCTCAGTCTCAGCAACAACATTTTATCAAAAACAGATACGTCTTGCTGCTTCAGTGGAAATAATTACACTAATTAAAATGTTTTTTTACTACTCAGCCCCTTGTCAGTGTGTTATAAGAAAAATGATCTGTCATTAAAGTAACGCCTCTTTCTACCTTGCTGTAGGAAATATTCAAAACTAAAAAAAAAGAGGTTTAGAACATAAACTAAACAAACAAGGGGAGATATTAGTGCGAGAGAAAAAATAAATGTGAAAGATTATATATATATATATATATATATATATATATATACACACACACACACACAGAGTATATATATATATATATATATATATATATATATATATATATATATATATATATATATATTTAAACAGTATACTTCTAAAACAGAAGCAATGTAACTTAGGGAAGGCAGGAACAGACAAGAAAATTAGGGTTGGGAAGGTCATAAAATAACCATGGGAGGTAAGGGTTGCTTTTGCAGCTAAAACCAGAGACCTCTGAAGATCTAGAAATAGCGAGAAGCATTTCAAAGATCATGCAAGATACAGTACTTTTGAAGAAAGAACTCCACTTCCTCAGAAGCTATAAAAACAACCACCTTTGTAGACGACGTCGATAATGAATGTCTATTCTTTTTAGTTTTAGCACAAGTATACTGCTTCTGAAGTTATGTTATGGGCAACACTACTAGGTTTACTATGTTAGTCATCTCTGAAGTGTGAGCAAACAGTTGTGAGGCAAGAGCTGACCACAAACCAGTAACCTTATGGTTCAAAGATGAACATTTGACCATTCAACTAAAGAGCAAACTGTCTAGTCGAGAAATAAGTATCTGTCGTTATTATAAACTTGTGAGCCACTTGGAGGAGATGCATTACAAGCTGATGTCAGAACAGTATTATACTTAAATGAAAAAGTACTGTACATATACTATGGTTTTTGGAAAATGCTTACTTAGTGTTTTGCTATCACTCAATAATGTGCTGAAGCTAGACATTACATTCTTAGAAGTTTTAACAAACATTCATGATTTGTAAATTGCTTCCTGACTGGGTTCTACCTCATAAGTGTAATTTAGCTCCTACTAAAACACAGATTATATTGCCCAGATCTTGCACTTGAGTAGCAAGTAAATGACACTTAGAAGTTTTCACTTTTAAGTTTGCCTCCGTCAGCTTGTTCAAAAGTTCACCCAGTCTAATAGTCCATTGCAAATCTGCTAAAACCAAGTCCATCAATCTTTGAAATGTACTCGTCGCATTACACAATCCAAATGGCAGTACGTTAAACTCATACAGTCCATAACCGGTTGTAAAGGCAGTCTTACATTTATCCTTTGGGTCAACTTCGTCTTTTTTTCGGACCAACACAATTGGAGCAGCCTATGGGCTGGTTGAAGGTTGTATTACTCCACTTTCCTGCATTTGTTTCAAATGTTCAACAACCTCATTCTGGAAATGTAAGGATACCTTCCGAAATCCCATTTTTATTGGTCTGGACTGGCAAGCATTGATTTGGTGGTACATCAGGCGTGTTCTCCCCAGGTCACTGTTAATACAGCTAAAGACAGAGATGTTATTTTGGAGATGTTCCCTGACAGAGAGCAATTTAGAATGAGACAGTCCCCTCTCATCTAATACCAATTCCTTTATTAGTTCAAAAACAGTCCACAAGCTTTGGTTTACACCAGCAGTCTCTTCACTCCCATACTCATTAGTTAATTCATTTCCAATAACAACATTGTAGACAAAATTTCCAATAGCAATTAACCAACCTTTAGTATAAAAGCAATCAAATAAAAACCAATATATGTAATTAAACAAACCAATACCCAACCTATAACAAGAAAAGAAAACTACACAATTGACACACAATATTTCCGTGAAAAACCAATCACACACATTTCAATTATAGAACACAATGAATATACCAAAATTAAAGTTAGGTTAATTGCTGCATGGATAATTGGCAAGATACAACAACAAACTCAAGCAATGAATCAGTCAACAGTGCACCTTTTTTTATCACTGTTTCATATTTTATCCTGGTTATTGTAATGCGAGTAAAACACTAAACTTAATTTGTGGAGTACTATAAATAGGGTTACTCTCACATGACATTGCAGGACTGTTACTAAACTGTTTCATATTTTTTATTGTTATTGTGATGCCAGCAATAAAATAAATTGGTCTTTTTGAAAATACCTTCATTTGTAGACTGAACTACGTTGTTAGAGGAAGATTGTAAATATTCTCACAACAGTGCTGGACATTTGCTTTCTGAACCATTGTTATATCATTATTTGGTTTTCCTGCTTATTTTAATCCCAGCAATGAGTCAAGTGATGTCTATAAACATTATGACAGGTTTGAAGTGTCTTCAAGGTGCTTTACTTTCTATTATGTCACAGGTGATGAACAGCGGTGTTAGTGTTGTTTTATTTATTTTTTGTTTCTCACTGTGTGCACTGTGGACTGTTTTGTTGAATCTGCTGCACTGAAACCTTTGCTTTTATTTTTGACTGCACTATCTATGTTACCCCATTGCACTTTCACCAGCAATGTTGAGTAGGTCCCGCCTTAAGCACGACCAGTGATTGGGTGAGCAAGGGGAAAGGGTTGTATAACGGGGGTGGCTAGAGAACCAGGAAGGGAAAGCACTGGGGAGAGCCTTGGAGGCATGGAAGGAAGGTTCTCTGAGTAAGTGGTATTTGGAAGAAGAAGAATCTAAGAGTGCCAGCGTGGAATACGAATGGGAGCTTTGTAAACTTTGGCTCATTTCTTTTTTGGATATTGGGACTTCATCGGAGCACAGTTAGTACAGCCATTTGTTATGGCTGGATTGGGACTGTGTTTTGTTTATCTTTTGCGACAATTGTTTCTTTGTTTTTGATTTCTTTTTTTTGGCTGTATTAGCTCCCTCCTAGTCTGTATACTGCACCTTATTTGACTCTACCTGGCACATAACTATTATTATACAAAGAAGGAAGAGAGTGATGGTTTTATGAAGGATTGTTTTTAACAGAACTTTTATTGATTGGTTACAAGCGTGGAAACTATTTGGAGGCCACACTACAGGTTATATTGTGGTAGCCCTGGTATTTCCTTTTTGTGTGTGGCTCCTTTTTCTTGTTTTGTGTGTTCCCTCTGCGTGCTGCTCTCCGAGGTTTGTGGGCCGCTGGGATGGGGCTGCCACCTGGGAGGAGGAAGGAGAGAGATAAGTGGCATAGTATTGTGCGGTGGTGGCGGACTACTTACCAAGATGGATACAGCAGGCTTGGTTGGGGCAATACGGTACTGGGAGCCTGAAAAGACCGCAACAAGGGGGGTAGTATTCTATACATTCATTGTGTGATTTCATGTTAATGTGTACAACTGGGAGGAGCCTAGCAGCTGCTTACTGTGTGCATTGTTCGGAGGCACCACTTACCAGTTCGAGAGCCCAAGAGAGAGCAGTGGCAACACAGGTTTCATCCGGGCTGGAGAGACAAAGAGGTGGACATGCAAGGGCGCAAGTCCAGCTAAAGGGAAGTAACCATCTTTGCCGGATTTAGGCAAAATTGTGAACCTGCTTACTTGTATTTCCTCTTCCCTGAAAGCTACTTTTAACCTTTCCAAGATTTCCTTGGATCTCCTCTACATTGTAGAGTCAGTGGAGGATTGGAGGACAGTTCCAGTGGGTGTAGCGCCTCCTGGAGGACGATAATTTCAGGCAGGGATGGTGGGGGGAGCATAACACCCCTCTTTGGACTCTTCAGTCTTTTCCATTCCTTTGCAGCGCTCTGGACTACTAATTACGAACTGCATTATTATTGCAGCTTGTCTCCTTTATTGGATTTGCTGTGATTATTAATCAAGTGTTTTTTACCAGTGGGATGGTAGCTCCAAGTACTATTTCTAGACTTTGTATTTAGTTTGTTTTAGTGTATTTATAAAGTGAACATAACCCTGTGGAGAATTAATAAAGTATGTTTTATTCTTTAATCTTAAACTTAAACTTAATCTTAAACTTGTTGCCATTGTGGTGTGTGTGTGTGTGTGGAACCCCGGGGATCAAAAATAGCCTGTGTAGGGATAATTAAAAGATTTTCTTGGCCACAAAGGTCCTTGCCCTTTTTAAACCCAATGTGGTGTAGTTGGCTACTTATATTCAAGTTCTTTTAGTATACTGGTTATCTCTGTCGCCCTATCAGTCTTATTAAAAACTCTTCGCTTTAATAAAAAAAAAAAAACTTGAAAAAAAATGTGGTAATATTTATTGTAGAGTATTGGGGGTGTGACGGCTTTAAGCAAAGTATGCTAGAGAGGTCAAAGGGCGGAAGGTGGGAGTCGAGATAAAAAGTTTTTATTTGGAGGACGGAGCCTGGGGCATGGCTGGTGTAATAAAAAACCCAAGAGTTCACTTATTAAACACGTCTGGCTTGAATACTTTACATTGGCGACGAGGATAAAACTGCTACGAAGGTTTCCAAGGAAAAAAAAAAAAAAAAAAAACTATGTGACAGAAAAGACATAACATAAATCCTATAGAAGTGTCATTTACACAGCTTTCTGTTTTCTGCTGTAAAATAAAGCACACGTATTCCCCTGAAAAAAAAAAAAATGGCGGAATACAGCAAAATTGAAGAGTATAAGGCTGAACAAGAGGACTGGATTCAATATATGGAGAGACTGTCCCAGTATTTCATCGCAAATGAAATTAAAAAAACTGAAAAGCAACGTGCAATCTTGCTTCGTGTATGCGGGGCTAAAACGTATAGACTTTTGAGAAGTTTAGTGGCTCCACTTAAACCTAGTGAAAAAACATTTGCCGAGCTCGTGACAGCTCTTACAGAGCATTATAATCCGAAACCATCAGCCATAGTACAGAGATTTAAATTTGATAGCTGTTCTCGCAAACCAGGCATATCTGTAGCTGGGTTCGTAGCGGAACTCCTTGCACTTTCAAAGTTTTGCGAGTTCGGAGACACATTGAATGACCATTGGAGGGACAGACTAGTGTATGGAATTAACAACGAACGCATACAACGCCGATTACTGTCAGAGTCGACGCTGGATTACAGAAAGGCGCTGGATATTGCACAAGGGATGGAAATTGCAGCAAAATAATACTTCCGATCTACAGGCTACAACAAGCGGCATTCTACCTGAAAGCACAGGTACTGTCAATGAGATTTCATACAATAAATCAGGAAGACAGACCAGTTACTCAGAGAACCAGCACAAATTGCCATGTTATAGATGTTGGGGTAAGCACTCACCTGATGTCTGTAATTTTAAAGATGCTGAGTGTTACTCCTGTAAAAAGCGTGGCCATGTTGCCAGAGTCTGTCGTAGCAAAAAGAAAGATACACGGAAACAGCCCAGGAAGGAGGAATCGATGCACATAGTGGAGGAAGCAAGAGAAGTGTATACAATGTTTAATGTAAGAAGCAGGAAGCAGAGAGAAAAGCCAATCACTGCACAGGTTATTATAAATGACCAAGTAACCACCATGGAGATTGATACTGGAGCTTCAGTATCAATAATTAGTGAATCAACTTACAACAGAAACTGGCCTTTGGACAATACACCTGAACTTACCACATCTGATGTGGTTCTACGCACCTATACAGGGGAACAAGTTCCAATACTGGGGTCCATTAGCGTTTTGGTTAAATACCAAGGACAAGAGATACGTTTATGACTCACTGTAGACCCAGTGGAAGGCCCCAGTCTACTGGATCGGGACTGGTTAAAACAGTTGAAACTAAACTGGACAGAGCTATTTTGGACACAAGCTGCAGGATACCAAACATTGGTGGAGAAGCATAGCAAACTCTTTCAAAGTGGCTTAGGCACACTCAGGGGAACAACAGAAAAAATTCTGGTGGACCCAGCAGCTAGGCCACGTTTTTTTCAAACCGAAACCAGACCCATACGCCATGAAAGACAAAGTGGATCAAGAACTGGACCGATTGATTGCAGAAGGGGTTATTGAACCAGTACAGTTTTCTGAGTGGGCAGCCCCAATAGTACCAATCCTAAAAGCAGACGGCAGTGTACGTATATGTGGGGACTACAAGGTCACAGTTAACCAAACGGCAAGGATAGACACATACCCCATTCCCAGGATTGAAGATCTTTACGCTACGCTCGCAGGAGGACAGAAATTTATAAAAATTGATTTGAGCAACGCTTACCTGCAAATTCTACTGGACAAAGGCTCCAAACCTTATGTGACCATTAACACACATCGGGGACTGTTTTTGCTATAACCGCTTGCCTTTTGGAGTGTCAGCAGCACCTGGCATTTTTCAAAGAATAATGGATTTGCTCTTACAGGGCATACAGGGTGTGTATGTGTACCTTGATGACATTCTCATTACAGGCAGAACTGAACAGGAACATCTTGCAAATTTAGATGAAGTGTTACACAGGCTCTCACAGTCAGGATTGCGTCTTAAAAAAGACAAGTGTGTTTTCCAGGCTCCTGAAGTCATCTATTTAGGACATAAGATAGACGCAGCCGGTCTACATCCCGTGGAAGAGAAAGTGAGAGCCATATCAGAAGCTCCAGCCCCAAAATCTGTTACTGAGCCAAAATCCTTTCTCGGCCTGCTCAACTATTATGGACAGTTCTGTGGACAATCTGTCCACAGTCTTAGCACCATTGCACAAACTGTTGCAGAAACAGGCCCGGTGGCATTGGGATTTAGAGCAGACAAAGGCGTTTATGCAGGCAAAGGCTGCAAAAAGTGCCAATGCCAACCGAAACAGTTCTTTTATTGGAATGGCACTCAACGTCCCCGTTAGATGCGAGACAGGTCCACAAGGCTACCGAAAGAGACCCAGTGTTATCAAGGATACGCCGAATGGTTACAAATGGTTGGGTGGGGTTGCCAAATAGTGAAACCAAGCCTTATTTTAGCAGAAAACAAGAAATAAGCATTGTGGAAGGTTGTCTCCTGTGGGGAGCACGTGTCATCATTTCACCTACAATGAGACTGCAAGTCCTAAAATTACTGCATGAGGCACACCCAGGGATAGTGCGCATGAAGTGTTTGGCACGGAGCTATGTGTGATGGCCAAAAATGGACCAGGAATTAGAAAAGAAGGTCCAGGAATGTACCAGATGCCAAGGAAATCGGCACGCACCTCCAGAGGCACCGCTACATCCCTGAAAATGGCCACAAAAACCATGGGAAAGAATTCATTTGGATTATGCTGGTCCTGTTAATGGAAAAATACTCCTGGTGATAGTGGATGCGCATTCCAAGTGGATCGAGGTCCACCCGATGACCTCGGCCACAGCTGAGGCTACTATTGACAGACTCAGAGTCACTTTTGCTGCTTTAGGACCGCCAGAATCCGTTGTTTCCGACAATGGACAACAGTTTGTGGGAGAACTATTCAGGCAGTTTATGGACCAAAATGGCATTAAACACATTAAAACATCCCCTTATCACCCCTCAGAGGGCAGTTCAGACAATCAAGGAAGGACTAAAGAAAATGGAATATGGGAATATGGAGTCGAAACTGATCAGGTTTCTTTTCAAGTACAGGGTGACGCACCCACCTGGATTTGCTATACCCAGATGAGAGAGCCCGGGTCGAGCAGAAACAGGCGCAACAGAAAACAAATCATGATATACACACCAGACAACGGTTCTTTAAGGTGGGGGACAGTGTGTTTCTTCACAACTTTAGCACAGGGCCGCAGGGTTTATCAGGCACCATAAGCAAACAGACAGGTTCAGTGTCATACGTTGTACAATTGCAAGATGGTAGAGCCTGCCGGAGACATGTGGACCATGTCCGCAGGGGTTTTCCTAAAGAACCTGAGACAGACATGCCACAGCCTGACAGTCCCCAACTAGAAGTAGAGGACACTGTGTCTGTCCAGCCCAGTGTGGAGCAGGGTGACTCAAGGACAAAGACATAGGATCAGCTTGCAAACAATGAAGACGAACAGGAGATTCTAGAAGACACTTATGAGAATCAGGACATTGCAGTGGGTGACCAAACAGAAGACATAGCCCCTTTGCATCGCTCTAGTCATATCCCAAAGCCTCGGGTACTGATGGACTGGTAAAAGCTAAAACCATATAGTTACGGGCAGTTACGGAAGAGAGGGCAGAATAATCCCTCATAATTGTCTGGAGGAACAGGGTAGTCCACCCCTGTCCTCATAGAGGGATCGGGGATTGTTTGTGTTTTTGTTCTACATATTATTATTAATAATAGTATTTTGTTTAAAAAAAAAAGAAAAAAAAAATACTATATAGGGGTTGATAAATACTTAAAGGGGGAGGAATGTAGAGTATTGGGGTTGTTACGGCTTTAAGCAACGTATGCTAGAGAGGTCAAAGGGCGGAAGGTGGGAGTCGAGATAAAAAGTTTTTATTTGGAGGACGGAGCCTGGGGCATGGCTGGTGTAATAAAAAACCCAAGAGTTCACTTATTAAACACGTCTGGCTTGAATACGTTACATTGGCGACGAGGATAAAACTGCTCCGAAGGTTTCCAAGGTAAAAAAAAAAAATAAAAAATAATTATGTGACAGAAAAGACATAACATAAATCCTGTAGAAGTGTCATTTACACAGCTTTCTGTTTCCTGCTGTAAAATAAAGCACACGTATTCCCCTGAAAAAAAACAACAAAAAAAGAGAATGGCGGCATACGGCAAAATGTACTTATTTTAACTATCAACATTATAGTTATGTTTAAATGCCATGTTTAATAAATATGTTGATAAAGTGGGACAAAACAGAATTTGCTATTCCCAGAAATGGAATATATATATATATATATATATATATATATATATATATATATATATATATATATATATATATATATATATATATATATAAATTATTATTATCTCAGTAGGCAGAGCCACAATAAATGTCTTGTTTAAATTTAAAGCAAACTGTAAAATTGTTGGTACTTGTGTTGGAATATAGTTTGAAAATTGTAAAATGAAATACATCTAAAAATATTAAAAGGGTTAATGCGTGTCCAAAGATTTCCCACTGATAATTTACCCTGTCTCATTCAAAACAGCAGTTTCTCAGTATCTAAAAAGTTTAAGGGGACTGCTGTTCACATGTATACCTTTTGATTTAAACCTATTTCAAAGCAAATATTGTTAGTACTGGGAAATGAAGTAGGATGCTGTGCTGTACAGAATGCAGTTATATTAAGGAACACATCTGGGAACCCTCTCCTCCATTTGTTTTTAAACAAAGCAACATTTGCAGTTGCCATGTTCTCTGACAATTCAGCTTCAGGGGAGCTCATGTACAGATATTAAGTAATCAAAGCATCCTAGTGGCTTAGTCTTTTTTCCAGTTATGGCAATTGAATAATAAAGGGAAATTGTGAGACAAAGTAAGTTGTAATTTCACCGGAACAAAGGATTTAGAACAATGGTGATTTATTATCTTTATATATTAGCTTAAAAGTTATTGAACTCAACTGAAGCATAGGACACATACAAGTATAAAATACTTTCGGCATTCATATAGATAGATAGATATTAAATACCAGACCCTTGCTAAACATTACAGAACATAATCTAACAACCTGCTATGTCTGGCAGGAATCCTATGATGTGAGTAATTTAAATGTTTGATGTGGCTGCTTGTAAATTACAATGAAAAAGAACCACTTTAACCCGTGACACATTACCAAATCAGTATAAGAAAAAACCTGGGAAAAAAATGCAGAAACTTTTTGTTATGTGCCATTTTTAATGCCTGATTAAGCTATGTTTGGGGTCTTACTTTATGACTACAAACCCCCCCCCTGCAAAAACAAATACCTAGTTACTGGTTCTGACAAAATATAAGCTACATTCAATTAATCAATCAATCTTTATTTTATATAACACCTTTTATAGTGGACCACCATCACAAAGCGCTTTATAAGATGCAGGAACAAGAAAATCCATAATGCTTCAAATACAGAGAAATGCATAATACATGATACAGTTTGTTTTTATTTATTTATTTATTTATTTATATAAATAGCTTAATACATTAAATACAGTGGAAAGTGCCTAATACATGATGGTAACATGATACGTGAAGTAGTAGCAACACAGCAGCTAATAGCAGATATCAGGCTTCAATAGCATGGAAAGCAAAAGAGAATAGGTGGGTCTTGAGAGTTGATTTAAAGCAAGCGACGGTGGGCGCATCACGCACCAAAGCTGAGAGAGAGTATTTATAACTATATTTATAACACTGCAGTGATGTTGTGACCTTCCTTATTTCATTGTTGAAATTTGGCTTACGTAGCTGTGGGTTGGGCGCTTGTTGGGCAGTGTCCTCTTACACCTGGATTGGAATTCTTTAACCCTTCATTACCAGCAAGCCTAGCGTGCTTAAGATGAACATATCTCATAATCCTTTGAAGATCCCAGGATATCCGTTCATTGATTACCTTTAGTTGGATACGAAGCATTTATTTTCATATGCCCTTGTCCGACTTCCGAGGGTTGCAAAAATTATAATTCACATAAAGTATCCACCACTTACCTGGTTATTTTGGGCAGCCATTTATATCGGACAAATAGCGTTTGCCGTTCCCATTGATTTCAATAACAAAGGCATCGTTTTAGCATGTTAAGCACACTGTGTATCTTGTTGTGTGCCATTCACGTATATTTAAATAACAAATGCACTGTTATACTGTAGTAAATGCTCTTACAAATCCACTAATCAGTTGTATTCACCTTGTTAACTTACCATTCACATAGATTTCAATACAAAGGGCAGCACTTTATTGTAGTAAAAGCTGTTTGCACCTTGTTACTGAGCGATTATCCCTGTATTGTACCTTGGCTATTTAATCCCTGTACGTAGTGTCAAGTTGACAGTTTGAGAAAAATGACTACAACAGCAAGTAAGCATAGTTGGAAAGAGAAAAGGAAATAATTTCAGTCCTGCTTTGCTGTGATATGGATAGCAGTTAAAAATGTGATTGACAAATCAAAAACCCCATGTTGTTTTAGAGGAGTTCACCACCTGCCTGTGGTTTATTATGCCAACAGAACCACCTGGATGACTGGGGAATGTTTTTTCTGAATGGCTACTTATGTGCGTGCTGCACTTTCAACACAAATGTAACCCACCTGTACTGTACATTTCTGCACTTGCATTACTTTTTTGCACTTACTCTTTATTATATTCATAGGTTATAATAAAAACATTTATTAGTTTAATGCATGTCTTAATAAATATCTTAACCGCATACAGACTGTGGCAGACCTAAGGGCTGCCTACCCTTTAAGGGT
Organism: Polyodon spathula; assembly: GCF_017654505.1. Classification (NCBI taxonomy): domain Eukaryota; kingdom Metazoa; phylum Chordata; class Actinopteri; order Acipenseriformes; family Polyodontidae; genus Polyodon; species Polyodon spathula. The sequence goes on from NC_054539.1 coordinate 25,170,770, forward strand.
TTATTGCTTACATTGCACCCTTGTTTTAAAAACGCAGGGTGTAGGCATAGTTGGCCGACATCTGTTGGATAATACAGTGGAGACCACTGAAATCAAACCAAAAACCAAGAACAAACTATAAAAGTTACGTGTCTGGAGTCCGAACAAATAAAAAGGAAAAAGAGCAGCACTTTAACGCAAACAAGACAACCCTTGCGGATAAGCGACTCTGTTAATTGTTTTGTTTCATCTCGTCGATGCCACAACTTGATATTTTGTTTTGTTTAGTTAGGAACTAGCTTTTTTGCATTTGGTGGTTTTAAGAATTATATCGGGTGGCGCAAAAATTCAAGCAGCTCGGCTTTGTTTGATGGCTTGTGACCATCCATCTTCCTCTTGATCACATTCCAGAGGTATTCAGTGGGGTTCAGGTCTGGAGATTTGTCTGGCCATGACAGGGTCTTGATCTGGTGGTCCTCCATCCACACCTTGATTGACCTGGCTGTGTGGCATGGAGCATTGTCCTGCTGGAAAAAACAATCCTCAGAGTTGGGGAACATTGTCAGAGCAGAAGGAAGCAAGTTTTCTTCCAGGACAACCTTGTACTTGGCTTGATTCCAGCTTTGCTGAAGCACCCCCAGATCATCACCGATCCTCCACCACATTTCACAGTGGGTGCGAGACACTGCGGCTTGTAGGCCGCTCCAGGTCTCCGTCTAACCATTAGATGACCAGGTGTTGGGCAAAGCTGAAAATTGGACTCATCTGGGGGTGCTTCCAGCCTTGCAGATTTGTCTTTGTGAAGGGCGCATGAATCAAGCAAGTACAAGGTTGTCCTGGAAGAAAACTTGCTTCCTTCTGCTCTGACAATGTTCCACAACTCTCAAGACCCTGTCATGTCCAGCCCAATCTCCAGACCTGGTAGCAACAGACTTACACTCTCTACTGTCAGTTGAAAAAAGTACAGTATGCCATTTTTAGAGAAATAAAGTTTTAATTTCTTGGCATTATTGGGCCTGTCAGAGAGCATTAACTCTTGGAAAGCACTTGCATTCTTGGAGATTTATTATAATTTTTTTAATATGGAGCACCAGCTGCATATAGCCCGCAGCTTGCCCACCACTCATTTCATGACAGACATCTGTAGTAAAGTCTAACAGCACTGAATCTTTTTTTAATAATCACATGTACAGGAACAAATATAAATCATAAAGCAATTCATACAAATAAAAACTAATTTAGAAAAACATAGCAAGTACACAACATCAATCAATAGCATTATTTAGAAAATTAACCATGTTGCATGACAAAATTGCAAGCTTTGCATCAGATCTATCAGCATCACATGCTTCAGTATATAAGTCTGTGGCAGGCTGGTGAGTGGATAGAGGCCCAGAGACAGACTGCAGTTCAAAAAAATAACAATTTTATTATAAATTAACAAAAATAAAGTGCACAAGGGCAAAATAACAGATACTCAAACACAAATAAAGCAAAAACAAAACTCACAAAAATAAAGTTTCCAGGCTGGGCAATGCCTTCACTGGATTTAGAAAATTCAAAAACCACAAAACAAACACCAACCTGCTTCCTCAGCTCCCTCTCCCAAATGAGAAGCAGAGGCCTCCTTTTATATCAGGTGGCTGGGCGCTGATTGATCGTTAATCAACCTAATCAACTAATCAACCCCAGCCACCTGAACATAATAAACCCAGGCAGGTAGGGGAAGTTAACCCCATCCCTGCCAATTTAAAGGGCAGAGCTTTGCTCTGCCACAAAGTCAATAACTGAACATACATTTATAAAGTTACAGTATATACACATTAAGACAATAAGAAGTTTTCTAATTTCTATAGGTTAAATTGGCTGTTTAAACATTTTCTTTAAAATACAACTTTCTTTTGTAGCAACATCTCTTATAATATCTTTACATGTGTAACAGTCCTACTCATTATATGTTTTACTTTACATACAAAAAATGAATGGGACAGCACTCTTAAAACAGAGATAGATTAACAAACATGTTTATCCCCTCAGTTTTTAGATAACATAATAAATTATATCACAAACTTGTACTGCCACATATATTTCAATAAGATAAAGCACTCTGAAAGTGTTTTTTTTTGTATTCTTGATCTTTAATCATGTACTGTCACAATAAATATTGGTGTCGCCACTAACAATATAATCACAATTTTATGACAGACGGATATGTATATCAGGGAAAAAAAGGTGTCTCTTTTCTTTTTATTCTTTTGACATACGTTCAGAAAAAATATAGAATAAACAAAGTTGAAAATATTAGTGACAATCAATGTAAGATGAAAGACCACAGTTATGCTACTGAAATAAAAAAAAAATATGTTTAAAAAACTGTTAATTAAATGTTACCTTTTTTTTTGGGGGGGGGGGGGGGATATAGGGTTGATTGCAAGGTGCTTTATGCATGGTTAATTCACGGAAAGTAAAATTCTTGCTTCACTATATGTGCTTTATAGAGAGGGAGTTTTTTTTCCTTCATTTTAGTCTGATGTGTGTTGTTATGTGTCCCGCGGCGCTCCCACCCCCTCTCCCGTTTATAACGCTCTTCAGTTAACGCTCTGTGGCAAAGTGGTTAGTAGTGCACAGGTGTAATAACAACAGTCCAACAACAGTTCCAAGGGTTATTTCAGTCCCAAAATAATAATAACAAACACACACTTTAAGACACCTATATGATCACCAGTCCAACAGTGAGTGCTCCGGGTTCAAGTGGTGTTGTGAATGTGAAACAAGTGCTTTACAGTGCAGTCCGGGTTTAATGCTGGCTTGACAGGGACAACTTCCGGATCTTTAGCTGTCTTCAATGACAAACAAGACAGAGTTTTACAACATACAGACAGTACAACACTAAACACTCATTGTTTCTCTTTATTCCTTGTGGTCAGTCCATAGCCATAATGGAGGAACAGATCACTGGGGCCACTTCCCCTAAACACCCTCCGTCACACCCTCTTTCAGTGGTGCGGCCAATCACGGCCAATCATGTTTCTTCCAATCTGTGGCTGACACATCGCCTACCGCATTAAGGCTTTGACTTCTGGTATCATGGCCCTGCCCCCTTCCTGGATGCAGCTTCCTACTAACCCTGTAATGAACTGCCAAGCTATCCATTATGGGCACTCTGCTCCAGCTATACAATACCCTCACAGGTAGGGAGGGAAATGGTTGACTAGGATTCATTCTCTCTCTTGTCACAAGACCTGCGTTATAGCGAGGGAGCATTGTATAACCAAAACTTCATTTTCAAAAGATAATTCAGAGTAAAACAACAGAATTCAAACAAAATCCATGAAAGCTCATCCAACAAACAAAATGTTTGCTGTTCATTGCCTCAGCACTTCTAGGCTTCTCTGTGTTTAGGGTTTGTTTAGCTTTCAGGATGAGTGCAACTTCAAGGTTATTGCCTCTTCTAATTTTGGCTTTGTGTCCTGCCCTGCATGCTCAGAGCTCTTATCCTGTGACATCAGTGTACCTCCTCCTTCATAGACAAGTAAATAGTAAATGTCTAAAATGTGGACTTTAATCCCAAGCCACATCTATTCTCTTAATACTTCCCTCCATTTATAGGGTCACTATTCTTTTTAACCATGCTTACTACTTTATCTACTTTAAGAAAATTCATAAACCAAATGCTAAATGTACACACGATACATTATATTTCATTGGAATCCTCCAGTGTGCCAAACACAGGAAATCAATCCAGACTGTCATATGGGTTAGACGGCTTTCGAACTGAAAGGAAGTACAGTGCTAACAAAGTCTTTTAGCACATTATGTACTACACATGTTAGTTTCATGAGTCTTCATACAGTTCAGTAATGACAGAAAATATATTGGATCTAATTCAATTTAACCCCTACAAGGTCACCAAAATAAAGACTATTTGAGCCACATTTGTCATATCAGTTTTCTTATTACTGTAAAGTAAACAAGCTGTTATTAAATAAATATTTTAAACATATGTACAGTGTAGTGCTGGAGAGGAAGAAGAGTGGAGTGTGTTTTATGGTGGTCTGCCAGATTTGTGTAGTGTAACTGACACATCGGGGGCTGTTAGTGGAGATGCAATTATGTTTAAGGATGTGGGAACACTTTTAAGTAACTTCCATAGTGAGTGGGAACACAGTGCTTGTCATTATGTGATTTCACAGATGTTTTTTACAGAAATATCAAAATGCATTTTAATAGTTCTGGTGATATCCTCTCCTTGGACTTGCAACTTACACAACCTATGCAATACTGCATATTTGTCTGTCTAACAGATATGTCCTTCCGTCTTTTTCCAGCAGGATCATAATCAAGTACAATACAATATCTTCTATCTATAATATTACTTTTTCTAAGCATTTCTTACTCGTGGAATTTAAACTATTACACTTGTTGTCCTAGAAGAAAACTTGCTTCCTTCTGCTCTGACAATGTTCCCCAACTCTGAGGATTGGTTTTTCCAGCAGGACAATGCTCCATGCCACACAGCCAGGTCAATCAAGGTGTTGATGGAGGACCACCAGATTAAGATCCTGTCATGGCCAGCCCAATCTCCAGACCTGAACCCTATTGAAAACCTCTGGAATGCGATCAAGAGGAAGATGGATGGTCACAAGCCATCAATCAAAGCCGAGCTGCTTGAATTTTTGCGCCAGGAGTGGCATAAAGTCACCCAACATCGATGTGAAACACTGGTGGAGAACATGCCAAGACACATGAAAGCTGTGCTTGAAAATTATTCCACCAAATATTGATTTCTGAACTCTTCCTAACTTAATACGTTAGTATTGTGTTGTTTAAAAATGAATATGAACTTATTTTCTTTGCATTATTCGAGATCTGACAACACTGCATCTTGTTTGTTATTTTGACCAGTTGTCATTTTCTGCAAATAAATGCTCTAAATGACAATATTTCATTTTACCCAAACACATACCTATAAATAGTAAAACCAGAGAAACTGATAATTTTGCAGTGGTCTGTACATTTTTTCCAGAGCTGTGTATATATATATATATATATATATATATATATATATATATATATATATATATATATATATATATATATACACAGTTTTTAAGTTTTTAGGACTAATAACACAAAAGTGAGTGTGCACAACTATTGTATGGGTATAGCCCATGTAACACAAAAGCAACTGTTATCTGGTAACTTTTCAAACAACTATGTTTAGGGGACATGTTAAGCAATTTGTACTGTAGCTCAACTATTCACTTGCTAAAAATTGTTTTAAAATGTCACCTACAAGAAGTTAATTGATATATTGCCAGAAAAAGTTCCCGAAATCTGTCCTTGTGCTTCATGCCTTAATACTTCCCTATAAAGGACTTACTTTCAAATAAAATGCTTTCCTTTTTGTTACCATAGAAATGTATCTTAGCTTTCAAAGCTTTTGTTTTAATGAATTGGAGGCCTATACACAGTACATGGAAATAACTTGTCATAAAGTGAGCTCATAAATGTACTTTATGTATTTATGGATTTATGTATTTCAATTGCAATAACCATCAAATGTACTGTATTTCCCATGGCTCTTTATGTACCAAGGTTCTGCTAGACATCAATGAAAGTAAACATATAAAATGGCATACAGCTGGGCTGCAGAGTCTTCTGGCTTTTGTTCCACCCGGGCTGTAATTATTTGATTAACTGGACAAATTTAACACTTCTCTCCAGACCTCTCAAAATGCTTTATAGGAAGTGCACCTTGAATCAAGTGCATTTTTTAAATCATCAACTGTAAAAGATCTTGAAAAAATATTAACCCTTTGCAGTTCATTAATTCAGTGCTTATCAGGTGCGTCAGGTCCAATTTATTTTCAGGCGCTCTGTTTATTTTACACGTGCTGTTTAAAATATTTTTCAGAGTAAAACAGGTTTAAATGGCACAGCATGACAAAAGGACATCAGTACTGCATCTCCAGCTGAGCCCCACCCCTTGTTCACTGTATTTTTCACATACCTCTTTATAAACGTGCATACTGATAAATCCTCTCCTGATCATTCGTTTTATCACCAAACTCCTCAAACTCCTTAAGTCATTATTTTATTACTATAACATCTCAAAAAGCTCTGTAAATGTCTGATATTCTTTGAGCGCTGGATGCGGAAGCAGCTCTCTCCTTTGTTTTTGTCTGTGTTATCTCTGTGGTGCATGGGGCTATGTGTATTGCTCAGATACGCCCCTTTTTCTTCCGGCTTCATTTTGCTCCTATCAGTCTCACTCAGCTATTGAAAGGTTTCCTCTGCTTCTTCCAAAGAAAAAATGACTAGAGACCTGTGCTTTACGTCTTTTTGAAAAAATAATTAGATCAAAACACAATAAACTTCTGCCTGGTAGACAGACTTTTCCAAAGTTCAATGCATGTAGTATACCTGCCACGTATGCAGAAGTATGCAGAAGTATTTTTTATTTTTTTTTTAATTACAAATAACACATTTCTGAAGAGTTTTTCACTGATGTTTTAAAGTCACAGTGTAAATGAATGTGGTTTTCACTCCACACATTATGAGGTGTTAGACACTGTACAGTAGCATACAGAAGCATAGAGATGCATAGCCAAATGTTTTATGATGTATGGTGTGACTTGTAAATAACTTCTTCACCTTTTTGCCAAGTTAACCAATTCCTTTGTGAAAACCTACAGACCATATTAACGGGGATAGAAATATTGTTTTAAATATTGTTTTTGATTTTCTACTCAATTTAGAATTGCCAATTGTGTTATTAATAATCCTGGTTCACCACGGCAACCCCCAAGGCAACTTGGGAAACAGAGGCTGAAACACACATCCTCTGAAGCGTGTTCCTGCTAAGCCATCATTTTTACACTGTGGATCCACAGTGAAGCCACCAGACCTATAGTGACAGGACAACACAGATCTAAATGACTCCACTGCATACCCACAGGCACCCTATCAGCCAGAGGGGTCACATGAGGTCACCCGGGTGATGCGCAACCAATTGTATGTCACCCCCTGGCAACCCCCAGTCATGGTCAGCTGACCAATGAGATTTGAACCTGCGATCTCCAGGCTATAGGGTGCATCCTGCATGCCACGCGGTGCACCTTTACTGGATGCGCCACTCGGGAGCCCCTAATCCATCACATTTAAAAATAATTTTCTGTGAAACAAATAACATGGAGTACTTCAGAATTCTTTTTGCCACCTATCACACGTAGTTTAAAACATTGGGTTTAATTTTTATGAGATACAAATTGGTAACTGCTGCTGTGAATGGCAGATCTGAGGAATACTGGTTGGCAGGTACACGGCTAGTATGCAAATGAGGGGGTAAGGGAGAGAAATATGGGAGAAAGATTTTCTGTGTTTCTGGGCAGTTTTGGGGCTCAGAGGCCAGACAGTGTTGGTACAGTAACGACTATATAAACTAGAGCAATGCAAAACCAATAACATTTAGACTTTAAAATGGCTGTTGTTGATCCCTGAAGTGTGACTATCTATAACCTTTATGTCATGGTTTAAACACTGCTTTACTGTGATGTTATGGTAATGTTGACAGGGAATGAAACTGAATAAGGGTGTCATTAACAAGGGGTAATAGGTACAAAATAATGAATGCATTGTGGTCCCCTCATTACTAGGGGCTCAACTAACACACTCACTCGCTCTCTCTCTCACTCTTTATATATATATATATATATATATATATATATATATATATATATATATATATATATATATATATATATATATATAAAAAGAATAAATCCCCATACTGTGATTTTTTTTACATTGCACTGGCCAAACGCTGCAGTCACTTTATTTTAAATTTAGTCCTTATTATATAAAGTCACTTAAAATTAATTTCCTGTTTGTGAAAATTATTTTGGAGCCCCCAGAGAATAATAATAATTAAATTAAAACTAACTGCTTTAGTTTGAAGGAGCTGAGTGTAAAGGCTGCAATGTGAGGGGGGAAATGTCCCTGTGTCCCCCATGTAAATTACACCTATAAGTAATACAAAGTTATAATATGTTATTTAATGCAAATGTTTCATAATGCCAGCTAATGTTTAACATGCATCTCGTAAAACTTCAATTAAACGCCTCTGGCGTTTATTCACAATATTTGCCAGTAGACCCTGTGCATATTGGAGACTGGTGATTAGTTGAGACTGGTGTTTATATTACATTGCTAGCTTCACATGCTTCATGCAGTCATTGAGAAGCCGCTAACACACAATCTTGTAGCAACATCCTAACTCAGTTTAAATATTCCAGCAACTTTGTTAAAAGGTTGTGTGTCAGTGGGAATTAAGTAACAGTTTTGTTTTATAACAAAATTACATTGTATTGTACACCCTCAAGTATACAGTGAAAGTACTATTACAGTCTTTTTGTGTGCACTGGTTAACAAGGATAGGGTATGCAAAATGTTGGAAAATGAACAAGCACAAGTAATAATTTGTATTTAAAAACAAAATTAGAGCTACCATTGTTACTACTATTACTAATAATAATAATAATAATAATAATAATAATAATAATAATAATAATAATAATAATAATACAAACTATCTAAAATATTTTTAAAAATGAACAATAAAAGCAATAAGTATCATAATCAAAAATAATGTATTGTTTAATCTCAAACTTTGTTAATACAACAAAACGTTAAAATACACCAAGAGGTTTGTATCTGGCCTACTTTCAGCACGCTTAATTATCAACACTATTAACAACGTAATAACTGCATTAAACAAATACGCTTTACATGTAGGCCTACCTTAAATTACGTTTTCTATTATTAGTATTTATTAATCCTGAGATTTACTTTCATCGCTGTCACTTCGATGCTGATGTCAGTAGCAGTTCATTATGCTCAAGCTCCTCCTCATCTTCCTAAGCTTCAATAGCAATGAGAGACCTGCCGTTTAAAAGAGACCTGACATTTATTTATAATATTTGCCAGCAGACCCGGTGCGTATTTGAGACAGGTGATTATTTGAGACCCGACGATTAGTCGAAGTTTTACGGTATATTCACTTTTAATTTGATACTGAAAATATTTGCTTACATGAAATTAGAAATTAGCCATAAGATAACTGTTCATTTACGGTAAATACATGTTTTGAAAATGCATCTTGTGGTAGAAGATAAATATTGCATGCATATTTAATATTTAGAAGATAAATATTGCATACGGCTTTTTCTGGAGAAAAAAAAGAAGACTAGAGACCTGTGCTTTACATCTCTATGATGATGTCGGACCGGGTCCGACATAGGACTGCAAAGCGTTAATCTGCAAATGTTAGAAGAAGTTGGATGATGTCTTGAGACGTTCACTTATTGTAGTTTTACAGTGCTGCAGGATGCAGACTTCTTATTTCTCTTTGTCTTTTCCATAGTTCTTGAACTCGACAACCGCAGGTACTCTTGATTCACCTTCCATGCTGCTGCCGCTATTCTCTGTCTCTGTGTTGTCATGTGTTCCTCTCACACATAAACAGGCAGGACTTGTACATATTAAAAGAAGGGCTGCGGTTATTGAAAACGAAACTGATCATGTAATTTATTTTATCATAAACAGTATGATTCGAGTTGAGTGAAGACTTTTGGGCCAGGACTGAAGTCAAGTATTTTGTTCAAGGACCCGAGTTGAGCCATTTGCTGATAATGACTCGACTTGAGTTCAGTCACCGAAAATTGTGACTCAAATCTGACTCGAGTCATTATAACTCTGCTGTTGGGTATTGCATATTTTGTTTGCCTGTCGCAGCACAGCTGACAAATGCAGCTGACCATTCTACCCTCGATATTGCTGGACAAAGCTGTCTTTCTCCAAATTCTCGAATGCATTCCTGAATGGGCTGTCTGTGTTTGGTCATTTATCGCTAAACAGCCCTGAAAGACTCAGATTGAATCACTTAAATCTGACTATCAATTTAGATTTGAAATCACTACTCACCTCAATTTTCTTTCTCTTCAAAATCGAATTCTTGAATGGTGACTGCATTCTCTTCCTGGACAAACTGCCGATCATGTGCTGCCGCTGCAGCAAGTACTGTATGTCAGTGTACAACAGAACACAATAAATACTCTAAATATATAAAGCCAAGAGAATCAACACATTTTACATAACAGATAAAACTAAATTGGATATGAATGATTAAGTACCAACATGCTTTTCTGTTCTAGATCAAAATTTGCAAAAAAAAAAAAAAATGTAAAAATTCTCAATTGGATTATATAAGGTTGTACTTTTGTTTAAAATACATTCAATTTCTGGTTATCTGCCACATGCTGTAACATCGGTACAATAATGGATTTTTTTTAGTCAAAGCATTTCCTTTTTGCATCCAACAATCACTGTCAATTGAACTATGATCAGATTGATCACTCAAAAAGACATCACCTGAAAGTATTATTGAATATGGAATGAGCTGTATGCTCATTCTTTTTCTGTAAGGCTGCAAAGAGTTAAGATAGGGAAGATTACTGTTCAGGAATAGAGAGTAGTACTGTATATTCAGTCCATATGGTTAGTATGTTTTTAAACTGAGTATTATCCACATTTCATCCTATTTCCGGCTATAGTCGCTGTGGTTTTGTTATAAAGCCAAGAGACTCACAATCCAAAGAGTGTCCATTTCCTCTCAAATGAATAGTAGCAGGTGTGCTGGCCTAGTTTTCTTTTTTTTTTTTTTTGGAGGGTGCAGTCATACAGTGTGCTATGTATGAAAGGCTTGCTTAAGAGGTTTTAAAGGAGAAATAATAAAAAAAAATAGAAGTTGGGCTGGGTGTCTTAAATATTGAATGTACAGTTACAAATTATTGATAAAGGATATTCCCACAGCTGCATCCGTATGTAGTTTAGCTGAAGTATTTTACTTTTTTTGTTATCAAAGAAGAAAGTATTATGGCATTGCATATGTTAAAATGTTTTGTCTACCTTTTAAATTAGTCTTATGGTCTCAACATATCAATTGAAATGTCAAAATCTAGAGATAAATCAATTATTGATCTTGACTGTACACCAATTTAAAATGTTGAATCTTGTAATCTGGACATAAGTTTGAAATGTCAAGATCTGGAGACATTTTTTCTTGTGTCTCGACATATCCTTTTTTTTTTCTCCATTTATCATAATAATGTAACAATTCCAGTGTTCTACATGTGAATTACATATCCATCTATACAGTATGAATATAAAAACTTCATAAATAAAGAAGACATACTTTGGCATACTTTATAATACAAACTATATTTATTTAATACTAAATATTTAATACTAAGACTGTAGGTCTAAGTACTATTGTAACAGCACCAGTCCTGTGCTGCTTGTAAACAGTTATATAGTATATAACAATGTATCTCCCTCTAGTGTACCGAACAGAGTACTTTCTACAAACTATAAGTGGATGGAAAATTGCATACATATTTATTAAACCATTTCTATTCTTCAAAAAATTACTAATCTCTTGAAATAAATTAATATGTTCTCATTATTTACATTATAAAGGATGCAAATGCAGTAATCTGCCATAAATGTTAAAATAAAGATGAAAAAGTAGACTGAAGCTATAACCTGATGTGTGGAAATAAAAGCTACTTTAACTATAGCCGGTGGCATCTGTAAAAGTTATTCATCTATTGCTATAAAAACAGCCATACTTGGGGGGGTGGAAACGCTTGTCAAAGAATTTTTATAAGTTAGTACATTTTTTTTTTTAGTTATAAGTTGCCATTCTCTAATTTAATGGAAGTTATTATTCTTTTAAAACCAATTATATAAAACATGTAAGAATGCTCTTTTTTATTAGCCTTACTGTGTCCTTTTGTCATGTTTATGACAAGTTATACACCATACAATAATAATACCAGTCATTTTCATATGATTAACGTAAAGCTTCAAATTACAGGGTGCACAAAATTTTCTACGAGGGCCAATCTCTAATTGTTTCCCACAGCAACAGACTTCAATTAGAAAGGTGACACTTAAAGATCAGAAATATACAGCTATGACCAAAAGTTTTGCATCACCCTATAGAACTAATAAATTTTGCTTCATAAAGTCGAATGAAACCTGCCGAATAATATTATGGTAACATATTGAATTGCTTACTGCTTTGTAGTTTTTCATACACTTAATTGAAATCTAGCATGAAATACTATACTACTATTAAGGCTTCCGGTAGCCTTTTGCAATATCTTTGTAGCTGCTTTGATTACATGATGTTAAATAAGTTTATAGTTTTTTTTTTTTTTTTATTCATGTTAATCTTAAAATTCTAGGTGATGCACAACTTTTAGCCATAGCTGGATGTGGTCCTCTGAGAGGGTTAACCATCAATAAACACAGACTTTCTGAAATGTAATTGCATGCATTCGCCATCAGGTCAAGAAAACCACACTTACACGCACTGTGTTTACACAGCTTCCAACAATTCAAAAAGCCAAAGGCAGATCACAAGCACATCTCTGAGCCAAAGAAGAGGAGAAACAAAATGACACAAGGTTATAATCAGCCGTCTGAAAAAGCCTTCCCGTCTGGTTTTGAACATGTTCAAACAAGATGTTACACTTCTTGCAACAAGAGCACAGCAAAGGTGGGCAGATGCCATTCTTGTTGTGTAATTAGGATCTGAGTGAGGATTTAGCAAGCATAGCACAGGTTGTGCCCAGAGTAGGCCTGGAGGTGGGAGGGCGTGGGATCTACAGGTACACTATGTGGCAGCTGTTCATAAGAGATACTATTCTAGCTTATGGCTATGAGTCCCAGCCCTGTTGGAAAATTACCACCAAATAACAGATCACAAAGTGTAGCTTTGGCTGGCCCTGTAATTTAGTCCTGAGAGGAAATTCTTTTTTTCATAAAGTGTAACAGAAAATAAATGAGACTGCTTCTGAGAGTGATGCTTCAACAGTAAGTTTCCAATTAGACACAAAAAAAATGCTGCTCCCGAAATGGTGCTTAACATTTAATAATGCATTTAGTAAGGTCTTTTCTGGCTGATGCTTGCTGATGAGACGAGCCTCATACAACTAATAGTGGTAGTATGCTAGATGTGTTTTCTATAAATGAGGTGTATTAAATATGAGATGAAGAGTTATTTAAATATGAGATATGTAGGTATGTATTGCTGGTAGATCTGTTTAGTTGACATTTGTTTGTGTATAGTTATTATTAAAGAGCTGTGTAAAGATGCATGCCCACTGTAGTGCTATAAAACCTACCTAGCCATCTTGGCAAAATAAAGGGACCTACCATTGGGTGATGGAAAATAAATAATGAGTTAATATTACAGTAATATTAATAAACATTACGCATGAAGAACAAAATTCATGAAATGCTTTGGCAAGCCTTATAACCACTCTAATTTGGATCTCCAGTTGTTTGCATGTTTCATTGAGTTCCAGCTGCAATCACCAAATCAGAATGTTCTAAATGCTATCTGAAGTACAACCCCCAGGATCTTGGATAGTTCCTCGATGACAGTTAGGGAAATAGTTTAGATTAGATTAGCTGAGGCTGGCAAAACACACACACCCCAGCACAACTTCATTTTTGAACCAGAAGATTGAAAGTGTTTCTGATTATAGATATGTCAACTAGAAAAGTATTTATGATGATATTTAGAGACATTTCCAAAATGAAATGTGCAGTCTGGTTTTGGAAAAAATGTATTATTGAGATATTCAAAGATTTATCAACTTGAGTATATTGTAAGCCATGTGTTTGTTAATAAACCATCTAAATTGTAGCCTTTATTTTGGTTGGACTGGAAAAATATTATATTAAGCCAAACCATGGCTTGTCAGTGGCATTTTGGTATTTGATTTGGTTGTAAATTAGTGTAATTTAATTATTGGTCCATTTCTTCTTCTCCTATTAACAGACACTTGGTAAAACTTCAACCAGCTGAATATATCTGACATTTTATTCAGCTCTAGCTGGAGAGTCACTGGTGCCTAAAATTCTAATTATCAAGCCACTGAAAGAATAATCGCTACCTAAAGCATTCTCATTCATCAAAGTGGCACATCAGGAACTAGTATCAGTTTCATACCTGTTCATTCTTCAGAAAATGTGCAATAGTCTGGGAAAAAGTATCAAACTCATTTAACTGTAGCCTCTGAAAATGTTTTTCACAGAGATTTAAAAAATACAACGGTGTAAAAACTAAAACATTACTCTTATATAAAAATGCTGTTGAGGTAAAACTATAGACTATTTACAGAGCTCCACTTGCCACCATGCACAGTACTAATAATGCTGCATGGGCTCCCATTTCACCTCCTTATAATTGCTTGTTTGTAGCTTCTGTATAAGGAAGCAGCCCTGTATAAAATAAATATGGTATTAGCAAGGAATTGAATCAGACATATATGCATAATAAGAAGAACACACTGAGGTCCATGGGAGCTACTGTAACTGCAGACCACTGCGGAAGTTCAGATGATGCAAGAGCAAATACTCACAAGAGGGTGCAAAAGGACTGAAACAAGTCCAGGGGACAACACAAGTTGTGTGACCGTGTTAATGGAATAACTAGAAGGCTGTGATGCACACACCGACTGAAGACTGGAAGAAGAATTTGCAGGTGGTGAATAGATCTTTAGAACAATTGAGGACCATATTAGAGAATTGACTTTGTTGTTGCTGAACTGGATACCGTCACGGAAGAAGCACAGTCTAAAAGCCCCTTTATGAATTTTGCACAGGTGTATCAGAGCTTCCATCCTGATGTTGAGAGGTCCTGTCAAACATTCTATGGGTTTGTGAAAAGAAGGGACTGCTGTAAAGGGCACAATAGATAGATTATGATTGACTTTCAGGGATCCTCAACCACTGATAACAGCTAAGAATTGCCTTTATCAAACGGCAAAGTGCAGTTTGGTATAAGCATGCATGCTGACATGCATTTATATTATACATTTACTTTAGCTCAGACGACACTATCAGCAATCATAAGTAGAAGTTAGGAAGCAAATACATTAATCTAAGTTAATTTTAGACGAGTCAGCAGTCTCCACACAATTGTTGTCTGATTAATGTTTGTCACCTTTAGTCAGGTGATCATGGTTTGCGGGATATACAAAGAATTAAAGAGTAAGCAGTGGGGTTCCGAAATATAATATTACACGTCCCCATGTGTTGCTACAACTGTTTAAATGATGTACCAGCAATTTTTCTTTTCATCGTTAACATCCTGACAACCTTTTACACTTATAACTTTAGTCTTTTTCAATGCTATTTTCAAAATGTCTGCTCTAGTCCCCGGATAGTGTAAGGATTATTGCCGACATTGTCAAACAGGTAACACAGCAGTAATGATCCATGATGTGGTACGGAACAGAAAAGCCAGAGCATTTTGTTATGTTTTTTTTTTTTTTTTTTTTTTTTTTTAATTTCTCTTTATGAGGTGATTTAGAGGACAGATCGCAAACCTAGAGCGGCCATTTTGAAAATAGCTTTGATTCAGACTTTATAAGTTATAAGTGTAAAAAGTTGTCAGGATTTTAACAATTAAAAGAAAATTTACAGGTAAGTTATTTAAACAGTTGTAGCAACATGTGGGGACATATAACGCTATATTTTTCAGGACCCCACTACTTACTCTTTAAGTATCCTTAATATATTAAGAGTAAAACAATAATGCAGAATCTATTGAACTCTGCCTGCATTTCTGGACTAGTTGAGGAAAGAGGGCATTTCTTTTCGTAGCATAGCCAACAAACTAACTTTGCCAAAATCTATAGTGGAATGTTTGGTCCATAAGTGGGAAAGTAGTGGGACTGCAAATTAAGCCAAGATTTGAGGGGCCTGTAAAGGTTATCATGTGCTTGTGTTGATGGATAATTCCAGGGCTTGTTTCAATAACAAAAAACGAAAGCCATTCTTGTAAATTAAGATTTCAAGAGCAAAGTTATTACAATGGTTCCCTCTCTCTCATCTAGCATAATCAGCAAGATATTATATATGCAAGGGCCTTACACTTAATATAATATAATTTAAGAAAACATGTTAAGTACAAGCATTTAGTGGACATTAGTCACTAATTAATATGATAAAGATCAAAATACAAACTTTCTGGTAGTTTATCAAGCAAACTTTATTTAAAAAAAAAAAAGCACTACAATTTAAATTTTTTGTTCATGACAAAAATACCTTTACATTACAAGTCTGTAACAATGTAATGGAACTAATAAAAATGAATACAAATAAAAGCATTACACAGCTGCATTAAGCTGCATATTATAATGTAAATAGGCAAAAAATATATATTATTTTCCAACATCTATTGAAGATGGTTTTGACAACAGCAGATGATGGTCAAGACAAAGAGGGTTGGAATGATGTTTGAGAAAAGCACCCGTACTCTAGCATACTACAACAAAGGAAATGGCTACAGAACACTATCAACGGGTGAGGATTTCAGAAAACAAAGCATCAAAAATGTGTCACGAAATATGAACAGGAATCTGAAGCACTCTTCAACAAAATTCTCTGATCCAATGAGACTAAAATATAACTTCCCCCAAAATGGACCACAGTATGTTTGTCGAAAAAAAGTACAATCCTTCTACCTACAGTTAAACATGGAGGTGGTTTGATCACTATATGGGGGTGCTTTAGCAGTTTGGTGTCTGGAGACATTCATGTGATTAAAGATTGAATGAATGCAGCCATGTATCAAAACATTCTACAAAGTACAATGATACCATCTGTTCGTAGGCTGATTGGCAGACAGTTTATCTTCCAACACGGAAACGACCCAGTAAGGAATTCTTGATAAAAAAAAACAAGATGAAAACTCTGGCATGGCCTTTGTAATAACCAGATCTCAATCCAACAGAAAAATGATCCAAATGATCCAGATCCTAAAGCCTTTAAAATATTACATAAGAATGAATGTTGCCGTCTTGTCGTTTTATTCCTACACAAATAAGCTCACTTGGCTTGACCGTGTGAATTATTGATGCAAGCAAATTCTTACACTGTAAACAAAACTCTATATGAAAGCTTAACATTATTATAAAACAAAAAACTACACGTTTATAAATGAAGTGTATTCTACTTCACTAACCATGCTTCTGGTATTTTGAAATACCACTGCTTAACATTATTACTCAATTACAGTTAAAGAATAAAACATTTATTTAGGGGTGGTGTTGAACTTGAAGCTGTTCATGGTACCACAAAAACGGTTTGTTTCTCTTACCTTTTCCAGTTAATAATTGTGATTTTTGATACCAGTACCTGACATATTATAAATAAAGAATAATTCATGGGGTAGTTTGTGACATGAGAATTTAATACACACCCCATGCAGTATTTTTTATAATCTCTGGTGAGTTCTAATGTTCTGTGTTGCTTGTTGTGGGGAGCTTACTCTACTTAGTTTATGTCAGTGAGTTATTAGGGAGAATTGTATTTAAAAAAGTGATAACGGTCATACCCTGAACTAAATTTAAAAATGTTTGCATTATATGAGATAGTCCAGAAAAAAATGCAATTGCAATGGTCTGTACTAGGCTTGCTACTATTAGATTTTTTATTAATATCAATGTTTATTTTAGAAACATTTAAAGCAGAGAATGTGTGAAATCGACCTTTTATGCTTAAAAAAATTATGCCATCGAGAAACATCTCATTTAGCAAAAAACCCTTTATTATATTTAACATGCAACAAAACCATGGTTACCAACATTCTAATTAAAATAATATTTGGCCACGGTGGAGCTAAACCTTGTAAAGAAAAAAAGATCCTACACAAATAATATTTTTTTCATTAATAAACCATAGAAAACATGCATATAAAATTGTATTACACAGACTTAGCATAAATTTACAAGTAAAAATAATATGCACAGAACAAAACATCAGGTAGTTGAACAGAGCTAACTTGCACTTATTATTTGGAGTCTGAGCTTCCTCTCTCCTGCTTCAGCACAGCCAGACTCAGAGTGACTGGAAGGTAAGGAAGACAAACCTGCTTCATCCTGCTGCAGAGACTTCAGCCTTCGGTCAGGGTATTGTGCACAATATTCCTAAAGTGTTTTCCTCTTGCGCCCCATTTTCAACTCAAACTAGTAACTGTCACTGTATACCTTTAGCAAAAGCTTACTTACATCTTAACCCGCTAATTTCAAAGTTGCCGCTATGAATGACAGACGCTGTAGCTGGCAAATGAAAGTGCACAGTCGGTAACTTGAAAACAGCAAGTTTTTTTTCAGGCAATCAATCAGGTGTTGTGGAGCTGAATTTTACTTCTCTGCCAAGGGACGGTTCAGTTGGAGGTTTTTTTGCCTCAGGTTTCAGTTTATTTCCAACTATTTTGCCATTTTTACATTTAGTAGTTTGTTCTGAGAGTGTGTTTGCTAACATTTCTGTGTATCTTTTTGTGAGGCGTGGCTTACCTTTAGTCAGAATCAGTGTATTACAAAGCATCTTCATCTGTGGATGGGAGATTTTTCAAGTGGGTGATTATAGATGTTTACAGCGACTCCGTCATTGAAAATGCAGTTTGAATGCAAAGTTGCCAAGGTAGTTTCATAAAACGAAAATGACCAATAATGAAAAAATAACAGAAACTGAAAAATGTTTAAAAACTAAAATGAAAAAATGAACATGATAAACAAATATTGTTTATTATGAATTGTATTAATATCATTTCAAAAAAATAAATTACAGCCAAGCTGCAATGACTCATTGATTTGATTAGTGTACAGTGACAGAGAAGGAATGAATCTTAGTTATACATCTCCCTCCCTACCTGTGAGGGCACTGGATAATGGGAACAGTGCCCCGGACTGGATGGTCTGACAATTCATTCTAGAAAGGGGGCGGAGCTATGGTACACCAAGTCATTGCCACTGAAGGGAAGCAATGTGGCAACCACGGATTGGAGGAGAAACGGTTGCACTCTGTTGTGTGAAATTTAATTACTTTAAATTTAAAAGGAAGTTAATGTGGAAGTAAATAAGACAATTACTTCACAGAGTAATTTAAAAAAGTCCTTTATTATTTCACACACACACACACACACACACACACACACACACACAGTTACATACACAGATGCTATACTGCGAATAACGATATCCCTAACGGGACACAACCCAACAAGGTTACATACAAAGATTATATTAATCACAGATCAATACAATCCATGAGACGCAACTGAACTAATTCTTACCCTTCCAAGCGGATCAGGAGAGCCCTTCGACCCTGGTAAGAGAAAGCAGCTGTCTCCAAGAAATTACCGAGCAGGACTGCACGCTAATCCTCACGGCTGACTCTCATCAGAGCAGGGGAGAACCCCGTCCTTTATAACTTACCAAGTTAGGCTTTTGCATGCGAGAGAGTAATTGGCCAGATCACTCCCTCGAGGCTCGGCCCTCTGAATAAACCATCCCTTTCCCTAGAACATTCTAACAAAAACAAGTTATATAAACGTGACAAAAACAAGTTATATAAGATAGGGGTTATTATAGGGCAAGGGCACAGATGAACTCGAACGCATTTCTAGAACTTTCTAGAACACACTTTTTTTTATTACACACTCGCTAACCAAGGAGGCATGACTGACGGTACAAAAGGGGACCTGGTGGTGATCTGTTCCTTTGTTATGGTTAAGAGTGAACCGCTGAAGGAGAACCAAAATTGTAGCATGAGTGTTTGTTTGTTTTGTCATGTCTAATTATATACTTGTTTGTTTATTAGACGGCCAACACATACCGGGAGCTGTCGCTTAAGGCCAGCACCAACCTAGACAACACTGTACATAAATAAATTGTATTCCACCACTTGTACATTAACACTCACTCTGGACTTGTGATCATGTGTGTGTGTCTTTGTGTATGTTCTACTGTATTAATTATTTCAAGACTGTAACCCATTATTTGAAACAGTGCAATGCACATTGCTCTTTACTGCCTGGGATTATTCTTGATGGTTGCCAGACCGGGATTACCAAAATAAACCACTGTATTGTCTGTCCTCTGTTTCATAATCATATCACCTCTACACCTGCACACCGCAAACCACTTTCTTTCTTCTTTATTTTTTTTATATAGCGCCTTTCATAGTGGACCACTATCACAAAGCACTTTACAAGATACAAGACTAGGGTGTGTGAACTATGCATCAAGTGCAAAATCACTTACAACAATGTCTCATCCGAAAGACGGAGCACAAGGAGGTTTAGTGACATGCTCATGGTCACACATTGAATCAGTGGCTGAACTGGGATTTGAACTGGGGACCTCCTGGTTACAAGCCTGTATCTTTAACCCTCTGAGTAGTGAGTTCTAAAATGCACGTCTGGTCCTACGGGAGTGGGTTTTTTTTTTTCTGTCTACTACATGCATTTGATTATTACGAATACAGCGTACAAACCAGCTGAAAGCTATATGTTTGTATGTATGTAATGAATACTGACGAAACAGACAAATCATTTTTACTGTAAATAAATAAAACCAATAAATGGTTAACCATTTTTTTTTTTATTTAGTCAAAAGGAGGCAATAAACAACGGGGTGGAACAACCACAGCAACACGTCCTAACAAAAAAGAAGGCTGAACGAGAGAGAGAGAGAGAGATGAATAAATCATATCTGGGTAAACAGGTTGTGGAGGTGGAGGGAGTGAGTCTAATGCTTCAGCTATAATTCTCCTTGAAGCATGGAGCAACGCTGTCACTTGATGTTGATGGTAAATAATTATCACTTATGCCTTCACTGACACACTCGCTGACATCCAATTCAGAGGAAGAATTTCAATTGAAATCAGAATCTGAATTCAGTATTGTTACTAATACTTCTTTCTCACTGAGCGAAACCTAGTGTTACAATATTATGTGATTAGGGGTTTTGTAGGCTCGGTAATTCAAGTTTAAAGTTGTTTAAAGTTGTAGAATGTATCTGTACGTTCGTACTCCCTGGGGACCAGAGAGCAGCAAACGTACCAGTACGTTCGTACTACTCAAAGGATTAACCACTGGACCACACAGCCTCCTAAAGTGGTGTCAGAATGGGATGGAGCATGCTACACTGGTGGCGCTAAATAGAAAATGGGAGGCCGAGGAGAGAAGGAGAAAGAAATACACGGCTCTAATTGAGACGGTCGGTATTGCCATGATGCCCAGTGCATCAATAGGACCAATTATCATGGTCCCAAATGCTAGGGCAGAAAAAATGATGATGGAGGATGATCCGGAGGCATACCTGGTCGCAGTTGAGCGGTTGGATACCACCACGTCAGGCAGCCAACCAGGCCATGACAGATGGCTAAGCTGCCCAATATGACCTGGTGAAGCAAAGCATTCTCTGCTGCCTGAACATCACGGGGGAAACACGCAGGGTACAATTCAGGGAGTACCAGAGATCGCAGGAGACACGCCTCAGGGTAGTTGTATGACCCCATGGTGCACTGGCTAAGCCCTGCCCAGAAGACAGGGATACAGATGGGCGAGGCTATCGTCACCGAGCAGTTTTGCCAAGTGGTTGGTGCTGAAACCCAGGCATGGATACTGAGCCACAGTCCCAGCACCCTGGATGTTGCCGTGAAATTGGACAAAGATTTTGAGGACTCCCTGATTTCTGCTAAGACCCTTACCACTGAGCAGCTGAGTTGTGATAGATTTGCTGCCACTCTCCCGTTGCCTTATCAGCAATGGAACAGATACGTAATCTCAGCTCCCTCTTCTGCTCCTATTTGTTTCAGGTGCCAAACTATAAGGAATTGATCAAATAATGGCAGCCCCAGTCACACATGTAAACATGGCAAAAAAGAGAAAGGGGAATGGATTGGTGAGATTTAATATATGTTATCCCTCAATTTTCATCCTAGAAAAACAAAAAGGGAGACGGATGGAAAAATGGGAGGGAGAATCAATGAGACTAGGCTGGGGTCTGGTAGGAGAATGCTCTAATGGTAGCAAATGTACATAGTGTGACTGAGCAGGCGAAGTTACTGGGCCACCCAGGGCAGAGGCTACTCCAGCCCCTCTCAACATTCCGGATAATGTGGGACCGAAGCGCGGGCCTAGTGTGGGACCAGAAAAACAATTGCACACTTAGGGGAGGTTTAGTCTAATGAAGGTAAGTATGTTGAAGGTGCTTGATGTTGAAGGTTTTAAGATACATTTTAATTGTATTACATGTAAATACTGTTCAGAAACATCAAGTGTTCAGGTATAGCGATCTTGATCTATGCAGGCATCACATCTAAGGGGAGACAGAATTCTATGGGATACAGAAATCTGCATAACACCGGGCCGCCTCTCCTCATCCTACGGAGACCCACTGAAGATGTAGCTGGTGCCTGCTGCTGCCTCCTTGGACGCTGTCATTCTGATAAAGTGAGAGCCGGACTACCTGTCCTTTGGAATGCCCACATAGTAAAATAAAGGATGTGTAACACGTGCATCGCGTGCTATGATGACTGGCAAATAAATCATTTACCTCACCTTATTCATGCATGTTATTATATTAGTGAATAGAGTGGCCACATTTTCCTTTTTGCACGCAGTATGGGTTTACCACTGTTTAGTGCATGAGGCCCAAAGTGTTTATATTTATAACCAAATATAGTCATTATTTGTATTCAGCAAAGGGTTAACCTGCTTAGATACAGTGACAGACAACTAATACTACAAGAGGTGAAATCTGATTCCAGCCTTCCGATATGGTGACAATAATTTGCTTCTTTTTCCTGTCTACAGCAACGCAAGCTCAGAAGAGACGGATATTTGCACCGATAAGGAAGTGGTTGATGACAGGAGAACTGGGGCCTTTCCTTATATACCTGGCTACTCTAAAAAACATCTGTGATGTCCAAACTTTTATATTCAAGTCTCTTGAAGCAGCTGAGGATTTCCTACCTTCTGGGGCAATGCTTGGAAGCAGACTTTGTTTGCCAACCATATTTCCATTAATCCACCTGCACTAAAGATTGCTGAATCTTGAGGTGACTCTTCGAAACATCCCACTGACCTTCAAAAAGAGACTGACTGAAATGTTGCAGCGAGCCAGCAACCTGAACACTGTTATTCTGATTTGATGGACGATTATACTTGAAGAACCCCCTGGACTTGCTGAAGATTTACGAATAAGTTTTTTGTTATCTGTTATTATTATCATTATTAGTCGTAGTAGTATTGTTATTATTTGTTCTCCTCTACCTTTCTCTCTCGTTATGATATTAACATAACAGAAGCCCATTTGAATTTAAGTTAAATAACCTGAGTGGAATGTAAATGTTTGTTTCGAAACTCAGGGGTTGGCTGGGTGCAGTGCATATGGGAGCTTGGCTTGGGCATACGTTGCGGTTATAAGATTAGGGTACCAAGGTGTTGGAAAACTGGTTTTGTGATATGCCTCTGTGGCAGAGCAAAGCTCTGCCCTTTAAATTGGCAGGGATGGGGTTAACTTCCCCTACCTGCCTGGGTTTATTTTGTTCAGGTGGCTGGGGTTGATTAGTTGATTAGGTTGATTAACGATTAATCAGCGCCCAGCCACCTGATATAAAAGGAGGCCTCTGCTTCTCATTTGGAGAGAGGGAGCTGAGGAAGCAGGTTGGCTTTTTTTTTTTTGGTTGTTTGGAAAGTTTGAATCCAGTGAAGGCATTGCCCAGCCTGGAAATTGTTATTTTTGTAAGTTTTGCTTTTTGTCTTTCTTTGTGTTTAAATTGCTTTGTTTTGGCCCTTGTGCCCTTTCATTTTTGTGTTTATTTATAATAAAATAGTTATTTTTTTGAACTGCAGTCTGTCTCTGGGCCTCTTTCCACTCGCCAGCCTGCCACAGCCTCCTGCAGTTGTTGTTTTGAATTTATAGTTGTTTTGGTAATGTAATGATGTTCAAATTAGATTTTAGATTTTTTAGTTAGATTTTAGGTTTTTTTTATTTAGCCCGGAATAAAATGTTTTGTTAGATCTCACCTTTTGCATTATCTTCACGGGGAAGAGGTTTCCTGCAATTCTACTATTATCATTAAAATGAATATTATGGTCTTGTCTTAGAATGTACAGGATTTGAACTCATCTATCAAACATACAAAATGCCTTGACTTTCTGCATTGTAAACGTGTAAATGTAGCTTTATTACAAGAAACACATCTTAAATCATGTGACATACCTCGATTTCAAAATAAATTCTATAAAATTGCTGCTTACTCTTGTGCTGCAAATAAAACTAGAGGTATATTTATCCTCATGGATAGGAAATCTATTGATGGATTTGGAGGTGATGACAGGGCTGTTTTGTATCCTTGCTTACCACTTTAATGTAAAAATAGCGTTCTGTTCAATCTATGCCCCCAGCGAATATGCTGCTGATTTTTTTGCTGATGTGATGCTTGGTCTCTCAGATTATTCAGATGTAGTAGGATGGGACTTTTACACAATAATCAACCCCAATTTATATAAATCTATTTCTGATTCTGCTACAACTCTTTCATCACAGGGCCTGCACAATCTTATAAATGACCTGAATATAATGGATGTGTGGTGTATGAGGAATATTAATGTTAAAGACATTTAGGTTTTTGTTTGCTAGACATAAGTCATATTCCAGGATTGATTACATTTTTGTTTCTTCAGAGTTTACTAATTCTGTGTTTAAAACTGGCATCCTTCTGATTGCATGATCAGATCATTCTCCAGTGTTATACACTTTCAGTTGTAGAAATAAAGCCTTGAGAGGCATTAGATGGTGCTTTAATACTTCACTGCTACAAAATTCAGAATTTTTAACACAACTTAACACAAAATTGATTGATTTTCTACAGTTTAAAACTGATTCTGCGGAGAATCCACAGACACTCTGTGAGGTTATTAACCGCTTCTTGAGAGGTAACTTCACATACATATTTAAATTAATCTCAGAAAAAACGTATCAATGGCATAGAAAGACAGTTATTGGAGTTGGAGAATGCACAGAAAAGAAAATTATTGGAGGATAGAGCTAAAACACTGAATGTTTTAAAGGGTGAGTTTATCCAGAGCTGAATTTATTATGCACTTTACTAGACAGAAATATTATTTTCAAGATAATATTTATTTATCCCTACTTGGGATAGACCGAGTAAGCTGCTGGCATTGAGACTGAAACACAATGTATCTCTGGCCTCTATCAATGCAATAAGAACAGAGAAAGATGTTTTAGTTTCAAAGCCAGATGAGGTAAATGCTGCGTTTCAAGTATTTCATCATAATCTTTATAAATCTGAAACAGATTGATCATGATAATTATAGTTTAACATGGCTGTTAAATCAATGAAAAAAAGGTAAGGCCCCTAGCTTAGATGACATTTCTTCCAAACTATTACTAGAATTTTGGAACACAGTCGGCCCTTGGGGAGCAAGTGTCCACGTGTACGGTTAACTATTCTTCAACAAGCTAAATTGTCAGGTGGACTGTCTGTTTCAAGTATTATTACTGGGCTTTTCAGATTAAAGCTTTGAGAACCTGACATTCTGTGGAGGTAGCTTTGGTATCACCTCACAGATTACAAGACCTGGCTTATGCTGGTATTAGCTCTGGAAATATCGATTTGAAATGTGGTCCTATTATAGCTAACTCACTGAGAACATGGAAAAGCATTGAAAAACAATTAAAAAAATTACAAAATTAATAAATTCTCTCCAATCTCTCCAATAACTATTTCCTCTTGAAGGAAACCAACCCTTTATTTATCCAGCCTGGTCAACGTGAGGTATTGCCACTCTTAGGGACATATTTGGTAATGGAGGTCTTTGTATGTTCCAAGACCTCAAGGAGATCTACTCCCTTTCAAATTTATCTTATTTCATGTATTTAAGGTTTAGGTCAGCTATGCATGCTTAAGGTGTGCCATGGAATGCAACTCTGCCATCTCATCCGGTTGCAAATTGGATTGATCCATCCAAATCCTTTACAATAATAATAATACAATAATCTGTTACAAAAATCTTACAGCTCCTTAGCTGTTGTTAAAATTTGGGACCAGGAAATGGGGAGTTTGGGAAGTCCCCTTAATTGGGATAATGTATGGTCAAATACCTTTGCAGCGTCATATGCACCGTGCTTCACATGTTCTGGGTCTGCTCAGCAAATTGGAAATACGTAGCCAATGTGCTTTCTACATTGTTAGGTTCTCAGCTGCTGCCAGAACCCTGTTTATTTTTGTTCAATGGTGACTCAACAGTTGACCTTAATGTAATGCAATGTAAAATTCTGTTGGCAGGGTTGACAGCTGCAAAAGAAAGTTATTCTCAAACTTTGGATTGACCCTGCAATGGCTGCAGCCTAATACTGGTTAACTGTGTTTAGAGATATTGTTTATCTGGAGCAGGCAACAGCTAGACTAAATGGGGCGAGACTCGGGACAGTGGAGACATGGGATTCGGTTTCCACCTCCCTGGTCAAACTGCTGCTGGAATGACTATGCTTTCCTTTCTTTTTTTATCTTTGCTGTCTGTATGAGCTCTTTTGTATATATTTCTTTGTGTTTGTTTTGCTTTGTCATGTTCTGTTTTATTTTTCTTTGGAAAAAATAACCAGTTGATCACAAAAAAGATAACCATATATATCCCTTATATTCGTGTTATTGCACTTTGCTAAATAAATTATTACAATTAATATGAACCTTATTGTTACCCATTCAAAATCTCACTACCTATTTACAGGTGAATGGAATGATTGTCTTAAACAAATACCTTTTAAACAATGTATTGCTTTTGTCAGATCTTTACAATAAATAAACGTCTACTGAATTTATTTGTGATTTTCTTGGCAACCTTGTTCCTGCCATTTTAGATCTGTTTTTTGAATTAAAAGAACATGAAGGTATCCTATAATTTGTTCTGTGCCTTATTGCACTGAACTGGGATACATTCTGTGACTTCCATCTACATTCTGTGACATGTTAAGGCATTTGTGCTATTTCTGTATGGTGTTACACATGCTCAAATGGAGTTGGAATTATTGTGCTGACTACTTTGGAAGCATTTGTGAAATGAAAGGCAACCTGGTCACCACATGAATGTGTTTGCACTGTCAGATTTTATGTGATTAATACTTTTTTTTTGTATGCAGCAACTCAGCATAAACCTAAAAAGGTCTCTTAAAATGAAAAGATACTGGAACTGAAAATAAAATCTAAAACTGAAATATATCTTTCTGAATTTAGTTAACTGAAAACTAAAACTAAATAATATTTTAAAATGAAAACTAAATAGAAACAAAATAGTAATCTTACCAACTAAATAAAAACTAAAACTGAATTGAAACGCTGAAACTGAAAAAACAGATTTTCACTGGTCTTGGAGGGTATTCTTTATCAAGTACACACTACAGAATTGTAGAGATGTTTGACAGCTTGACCTGGGGTAGCGCTCTGTTGCTGATATTAATGACCGCATGTTTTCTGTATCACACAGCCTTGTAATACAGGAAATATCGACTGGATGAGCCTATTGAAAAAATTGCTCACCAGTTATTATACCTCTATTATAGATATACATTTATGAAAATAATGTACATATGTAATATTTAGATGCTCTTTATTTGAAATATATAAATATATGTTGCCTACTGCTAAGAGGACCTTACAGTGTTGCCTTAGAGTGTTGTCAGTTAAAAGGATACTGGGATGAAAATATTTTTCTACTAAACTTTTCTACTAAACTTCCTAAATGAATGATGTACATTTAGTTGAATGCAAATTCACTTGGGGGTAGTTAACAATTAGTTGCAAGGCTGATTTAGAATGTAGCTAACTTTACCTATAAACTCACATACATTATTCTTTACTTTCACTTTGGATATTTCACCAGTAGTGCCCGTCGATGAAGGCTCTACTGTACAGTAGTTGACTGCGATGGGAGTTGACTGCGATGGGAGTTATGCATCCCAAGCCAAAGTCAAGCTGACAGGCTGTGGATTGGCTTTATTTGCTGTCCAATAGATTTAAACTGAGCTTTCATTATAGCAAGTCAAAAGAAAAAGCCAGTACTGGCATGGGTTGATTTTAAATTTGATTTACTGTTGATGATGTTACATAGCAGCAGGCATCTTCTGTCTGATAGCTACAGCTGGATGCTGATTGGCTGATGTTCAGGCCTCATCCTGTATTGGTCGTTCTGTTCCCAACAAATATACTCAAATGACAGGACCTGTCTGTTTGTTTTTTGCTGCAGATTTGATATCAATCAACCAATGAGGCTCTGCTGTTTGAGTGAGTGAGTTACAACTATGGCATAGTGAAAATATGTCAGTCAGATTTAATATAAAGCTTGTGAGGTTTTCAGGCAGGCAGTCCATATGACGTCATTGGTTAAATCTGGAGCCTATCACTGGCTCATTTTGCAAATTCAATCTTGCCATGCTTTCAAATTACCATTGAAAGTTTATGTACGGCTGCAGTGCTAGTCGCTGTTACACATATCTACTATTAAACATCCTGCCTTATTCTAAAATAAAATAAGAGCACTTCACCTACCATGGCTCTGGATCTACAGTCAGAAGATGATCTTCAGCTTCTGGACAAATTTTCCGATTTCCAGGAGGCGCTTCCAGACACTTCTTTCAATGCATGTCTTCCAGACCTTTCCTCTCCAGATCAATAGCGTAGGAGTCCTTGAATAGTGCAAAGATCTCCAAAAATGTCCAGCTGGCCTATTTCAAAACTCCTAAAGGTTTAAACAAAGTATCACGATCCTGGCAAATTCTTCCCACCACAAACTAATTCAAATGTTTCTTGATAACTGCAAATAAATCAAAACAAAAAGAGGTTTCTACTTCATCGTCCAACCCAAAAATAGCTCCCCTGTCCCCAAGTGTGGCCCATGGGAGGGCAAGAAACACTCCAACATAGTGTCAGTTTCTACTCCTGCCAAAAAACAACGACTGGCCGAGGAAATTGTGCATATAGAACCATTCGGCAGCATACATTATTCCTTGCTGGGGGCTATTAAGAAGTTTCAAAATTCAATTGAGTAAATTGACCCCCTTCTGTAACAGAAACACATTAATGTGTCACCCTCTTCCGGCTTTCTGCAACTGCAACTCAACACTTCCACAGACCGTGCAAACCTTAAATACTCTGGCTACTGCAGTTCCAGCACCATCTAGAGGTACTCCAGCAGCAACAATTCCATCATGCCTGAGGAACAAAATATTAGCAGGTAAAGACATTAACCTTGCTTTTATAGTAATAATTTCAACTTCATAGATCATTGACAAATATTAAGTTGATTGTGGGGAGCTGTCAGTCATGTTCAAATCCTGTGACCCTAGGCTGTTAGAGATATAATTTGCGATAAATATCCTAAACGCAGGAAATAATTCGATATTTATTTTACCCTTACTTTGGAACTCGCAGTAAGATATGGCAGGACCTTCTTTTACGAGTATCACAAATTCATGGCAGTTAAAGCAGTATTTTATCGTCAACTACACAATCAGTATATCAATTGGTCAATCCTAAACTTCGACATTTTTAAAAGACATTTTGCCTGTCATCATCCGTTTGCATGCTCCATCTGCGGATCTTTTAATCACAGTCCTGGATTTTGCCTTCAAACAGTGTTTACCAGCTTGTTTTCCAATTCTTCCAGCTCTTCCTACCCACAGTTCCTCACTCTGTCTTCTGGGCGGGCAGGAAACAAAACAAGGAAAGATCACTATGGTCCTCCGTTATTTTTATCAAATGGTACTCAGTTATGTAATAATTTTAACGAGAGCATATGTGCTTTTTCTAATTTTTTTTATTTTACATGTTTGTAGTTTTTGCGGAGACGGTCACCCGAAATCCATATGTCCTCGCAGGATTCACTCCAAAGATACGAATCTTGGCAAGCCAATTTAAAAACTCTGTTTAAAAATCACCCATCCACCCCTATCAACAAAGGAGAACTGTCACATTTACTGTCCAATCACCCTAATAAAACCTTCATCAACTATCAGACTTCTGGATTAAGCCAAGGCTTCCATGCAGGTCTACATCCCCTGCCTAAAAATCTCATGTTAGTAGAAATCTCCAGTCTGCAATTAACATCCCCTGTACCGTAGACAAGCTTCTCTCTAAAGAAGGTACCTTATTGGGCTTCTTTCTGCGCTTCCTTTTAAGCTGCCCCATTAGAGTAGGCACCTGGAATTATTCAGGGAAAAAACGGCTAATCATAGATTTGTCAGCTCCGCACAAGGGGCAATGAAGCGAGCATTAACAGTCTCATTCCTTCTGATCCGTTTTCTTTGTACTACACAATAATAGAGGAGGCAGTTCACATGATCAAAATTTCAGGAAGGGGAGCATGGTTGTCGAAAGCAGACATTAGGGACGCTTTTAAAATGATGCCCCTTCATTCTTCTCAATAGAATCTTGGCATTAAATGGAGAGTCAAATATTTTTTTGCAGTAAATATTCTTTTGGTTGTACTAGTCCTCATATTTTGAATTCCTTGTCAGAAATAGTATTCTGGATCCTACTAAATAATTAGTTAAATGGAGTTCTAATGAAAGTAATGAGCTTCAGTACCTGCACTGTGCTGCCACTGAACCACCTCGAGAGATGGTTCAGTGGCGGAATAAAGTGTGGCTGCATTTTACCGGCATTTCCTATTTAAACTTAGTGATACCGCATTAGTGACGCCACAGATACGGCAAACGGCTTCAGAGTAAATATGCCTTTAAGACTTCTAGTCCTGTCTGTAGAGGTGAGGCTGTAAAGCAAGATAAATAGTCTATGTCAATAAATGTATGTGGTTATTGAATAATAATTATAATTCAATTGAATTATAATTATATTGTTGTTAATGTGGTGTGTTAAATTACAATAATTTACCACAGGGATAGTAATCCATATGAAAAGAAATATATTTTCAATGTATTTATTTATTTGTGTTATGAGTCTTAGATTTTCAGGAACTAAATGTATTAGTGTTACAAATCATGTGTTATCTTCTAAATATGTGTGTGTGTGTATTCTCAGTACTTGCTATACTGTTTTACTGTATTTTGTTATTATGAAATCATTCACAATACACTTTTTTCCCCCTAATATTTTCCTTTCTTTTAAGTAAGACTGTTTAATGAATAATTTACTTTAAAGCTGAAATTGAGTACAGCTGTTGTCAGATCCAAACTGAAACAATTGATGGTTAACTAACAGGCAACTAGATACCCAAACAGCATGTAATAGCATGCAGCAGAGCTCGTCTCTTTGACCTTTTAGATGTATTGCAAACATATCAGCAGTGCCCAGCATGAGTGATATTTTAGTGCTTTCACTCCAGGCAGCCCTTTCTAGCTGAGCTTTGTGTGACCTGCTCAGCCATACGTTATTAACTTAAACTCAGGGATAGAGAAAAATAAGCATGATGGAGAAGGGTTCCTACTTGCTTTTAATGCATAGAGAGAGCCACATGCTTCTAAACCTTTTTTTTATATACAATTCTGCTTTTTTCTGGATGGAATAACATTTTTGAGGCATGTGATACAGTACTTTGCTCTGCAATTTACTTAAAATTTACAATTTACTTAAAAGGTTGGGCTAAAGTAAATGATTTTGTAGAATAAGTATCGATTCTTGGATTTATTGTACTTTTTTACATTTTATTACATAGTTGTGGATGTGGAGAGCATTAAAGTTAGAGTGATAGTGTACATTAAAGAGCTAGTATTATTTAAACTTTGCAAAGTAGTATAACTTGTCCTCTTTTCCTCCTTGTGACAGGGTGGTGAGCAGTTACAGGTGATGCAATGCAGTGCTGAATAAACAGACAGACAATGATTACGGTGCAAAGGTGTTTATTGTTTAATTAGAAATGTCCGGAGCCTTATGGAAAACACCTATAAATAATAAATGATGGTAGTGATGCAGCAGTGTGTATCACTTCGTTTATAATCCACCTGTTTGACCCAAAACCAAAAGTCCAGTTTCTTTTCTCACCCTAAGGTAACACAGAACACAAACACAGTATTAATAGTGAGTGAAACTAGTGCTCGCGGTAAAAAGACAGTAGGTAGTGAAAACAGGGAACTGCTGGTGTCCGGGTTTGTTGCTGGTCTGCGGCTACAGCTCCGGATCGTGTTAGTATACTTAGTAAACAACAAAACAGACAGTATTACAAGACTAAAAGACAAAACACTCATGTTCTTCACAGATGCAGGGTCTCATTTTAGGTTGTATTCTAACCATTTACAAAGGAACAGATTACTTTGCTACAACCCCTATTTATACACTCCTCATAACCCCTTGGTAAAGGAGCGCATCGGCTTCTCCAATCCTCGGATGCCACGTCATTTCCCGTCCGGTTCATTGAGTTTGGGTAACGTAGCTCCGCACCTTTTCTAGCTGGTCGACTTCAACCTACCCATGGGAATAATTTGTCATGCCTTTAAGTCCAGGGTACACTGTTCCCTGTACACAGCGCCCTCACAGGTCAGGAGGGAGATCTAACACCAAGAATCATTCGATCTCTGTCACACTCCTTCAGCAACTTCCTCAACTTTAACTGTTAAGCTTAGTTATGTATCTCAAACTGTAAACAGATACACTATAAATCAAATGACTTCTGAAAATTGGACTGAATTAAAAAAAGAAAAAAGTACTCTAATATAATGGAGCTTTGTAGTTACATTTCTGGTGGATCTCGCAACTACTTTCCAAGTATTCAAGCACATTGGCAAAATATGTGTTTTACTGTATGATTCTGTAGATTCCCTGCAATCTATGATCCTCTGTAACTGGAATTTTTCTTCCCAAGAAAATCAAATTAATATATGTTCACGTTATAATTTAATATATGTCACTTGTCCAGTACTTAAAATCGATGACTCATATCCACCAAGAAATGACTGTTTTGAACAGGTCATATATATATATATATATATATATATATATATTATATATATATATATAACTATTTATATATAATATATATATATAATATATAATATAATAGTAATTGTGTATTTTAATTTAAAAAATTAACACCGACATAGTGGTGTAATCATGATAATTATACTATATAATTAATAATATCATTATAACTTGGAACAGGATTATAGTGGCTCGCCTTGTGAAAAGCACAGCTGTGTAGTTTGCAGGGTGAATCTTACAGCCAGGGGAGCGCAAGTTGATGTCACCAGCCTTCACAGGTAATTGTGGGTGGAGCGTCACATTGGCTCTGGAGCTCCTGCAGGTTAGGGAGGCATAACTGGTAGGGACTGTTTTTCCTCATTGTGCTACAGTGGACCCTATTGGCCAGGCCTGCAGGGTAGGCTTTTGTCCTCTAGAAACCGTCAGCTTGCTGACATCTGCTCCTCAGTTACTGGGTGTAATAGAGGAAATTGGCTGGTCATGAGATCGGAGGATGCCCACTGAACCTTCCGTTTTCATGAGCTGCTTGGAGAATAGCTGCAGCGCGGGAACATCATTGAACATTCTAAATTGGGGGGTAAAATAATTGGACACTCTAAATTCTCTGAACTTGTGGTTTGTTTACATTTGCATTGTAGTGTTTTTTGCATATGGGTAACTCCAGCGTAAATAACTTGGCATTTAAAGAACAAATTACAAACAAATGAGGACACAATTGTCCTTTTAACAATAATGTGGTTGGCATATATACTATCTTTGCTTAGATCGGTTTCAGAGAAAACTGTCCAGAGATTGTAATTTCTTGAGGAAAGAAATAATGTGTAACGACTTATGTTTTCAGCAACCTCCTCTATTGAACCCTTACAGCATTTCTATTGGTCTATATTGAGGCTGTGGATCTGCATCACTTTGTTGCCGCTGTTCAGTGGAGGCTCTTGACTAGTAGTCCTGAGGTTCTTTGTCTTCTTCTTCTGCATCTGAGTATTCCCTTGAGGACTACAGCGTATTCAAGAAGAAATGAGCTTATTGCTGAGACTCGAAGATCTGTTGTTGAGCTTGAAAGAGGACTGAAGTAGTGAAAGCTGTGTGTGCCACGAATTGTTTTAGGTGTGTGATCAGACCAAAGGGTGGAAAGATCTTTTCTGGATTCCTCAACTTCTTTTAAATTAACATACAGAATGTTGATATTGGGCAAACAGATTTTGCAAAATTCTCTGCAGAATTCACCAACGCTTTCCCCTGCAGAGTCTGCCACCAGACAGTGCGTTTCAGTGCTTTTGATCCAGCTACAATGGATTTTGCGGCTTATATAGAACTATACTAAATTAATTAAAGTCAATGCTTCATGCAACAATATATTACAGATTAAAATAATTGCATTTGCAGTTTTTAGCTGCAGATGCCTCGTCAGTTACATAATTCTTTAAAGTATGAATAAAATTATTCTGTTACAGTGCTCCAGATAAGGGGCGTACCGTTGTAATTTCTGACTAAAAAACAGGCACTTACGACCTCACAAAAATATTGAGGATTTGTTTTACAGCCGTGGAAAAACATATACAACCCCTGCCCTACATATCATACAAAACAAAACGGCTTTCTTGTTGCAGTGTTACACTACCAGTCTATACCACACACTCCATTAAAAAATAAATAAATAAATAAGATTTGAGTTCCTCCCTTGCAACAACTGTAATGGACTATACCTTTTGTTTGAGAAGGGAAACATGAACATGTTTTTTTTTGTTTTTCATGAAAATCACCATAGGGCTATACAAATTATATTGATGTTTTCTGTTTTAGTGCAATGTTTTTAGATTACAAAAAGTTGCAAAATAAACAAACAAGATACATGTTGTTATGATGCATGATTAGTATGTTACACAACAGTGTGCAATATATTTGTTTATAGTAATTTAAGGTACAGAATAAAAACAGTTGTAAAGCCCCTTGAGGATTATATACCAGTAGTGACTAAAGGTTATTCAAAGGATTAGTCTACAAAAGACTACAAAAATATAAAACTCAGGGTAAACCCTGACTTATTTTATTATCACAAAACTATACTGCTGCTGTATTTTAATTTGATACCTTTAACCAAATGACGTGTGCACATACATCAAATGAAAACCCACTTACAGTACCACGCCATACGTCAAGTTTCCCATTCTATTCTATGCTCGGTCTCTCAGTCTAGCATTTCAGGTTTCATTCTCTAAGGCAGTGCTAGCACTGTGGAATGTGCAATGAAAGTTGGGGGAGGGTCAGTTGACATTTGTATCCAATTGTGTGTCATGTAGAAATTCCAATCTACCTGTGGGCGTTTAGAAGACTGAGATATATTGCGGGAAGCCATTCAACTTTTACAAGTATATATATATATATATATATATATATATATATATATATATATATATATATATAGTGTTTTAAATGATCATTTTTGTTTTATTATTAGTTTTACTTGTTTAGTTGTAGTTTTTAGCGAAAGCTAAACATGGCAACGTATGTGGACAGCGACAATGTGAGTGAAGCTGGTTCAGAGGATTTCGATACCAGCGACAGTGATGCTGACTTATCACTCAGCGATGATGATGAAGAACATTAGCATTAATTACATTTACAATTAAACAGGAGTTTTGTTGCAAGAATATGAAGCTTTACTGGTACTTTAGTAAAAGAAATGGTCAGTTATTTCAATGTTTGCTAGCTAGACAAATTAAACTGTGTTTTACATAAGAGTTCTCCTCTGATTTTTTTTTTCTACATTGCAGTCTCTGCTGTATTTAAAAATAAGTATTCGTTTTCAAATAAAAATGCATGCCTTTGTTTTCCTGTTAAGTACCAATGATTTAAAAACATGTTTTCCTACTTCTGTTAGTATATCAACAGTCTTGCATGTCACAAACCCGTTTGTGTTATTTTTGCTTTTTATTAAGTTTATTTTTAAGCTTGCATTTTTCGGTTTTAACCGAAGTACGTTTCTCCATTTACTGCCATTACTTTGACAACATTTTGAATAGAAATACAGTTCAGATTCCAAAGCCCAGACCAACCCTTGCCAGAAAAATCCCAGATTATGAGAGAGATGAGATGATTTGTGAACACTGTAGTTATATACAGACTGGGCATGTGTTATTGTTTAGGCTGAAGAGTCAGTTAATTAGGGGGAATATGGAGGCATAAGAGACGTAATCCTTTTGGAAAAAACATTATGTTGTTTATTTCTGTAGGGTCAGAACTGATTGCCATCTGTCATGGAAAAATGAGATACTGCAGGAAAGAAGCACAACTGCGTTGGTCGTGACTGCTTTTCCCGCTGCCTTACCAACTCGGAGTATCCTGCAAAGTTTTTAACATGTGTTATTTGACGTTGCAGTACTCTTTTTATAATGGGCAGGTAACTTTCAGCTGATGCGTGACTGAACAGATCACTTCCCTAGATACCTGGTAAGAGTGTTTGTGTACCAGATGGGTAAACTGTTACACAGGCTAGAATGTTTACATTTCTGTTTCATAGCTGTACAGCCGGTTTTAGTTATATAGCAAGGCCAGTGATATATTGCTTGATACAAGATTACAGCTAGATACACCTGTATAAACTCTGCATGAATCAATTAGTAACTGTCCTGGATGTACAGAAACTTGCATTCCATCAGGGCGGTTCATCTCCCTGGTGTGGACAACAAGACAGCAGACCTCCTGTCCAGAAGAGTTCCAGACAGCTCGGAGTGGAGGCTGCATCCTCAAGTGGTGAAACAGATTTAGGAGAGGTTTTGACCTGCACGAGTCAACCTCTTTGCCACTGCCGTCCACTCATTGCTATGGTTCTCCATGGAGAGAGATGGGGGCCCCCTCGGAGTAGACGCGTTAACTCACCCCTAGCTACAGGGGCGATTGTATGTGTTCCCTCCGTTACCATTATTACCCCTGACACTAGAAAGGATCAGAGAGCACAGGTTTTGTTGGTTGCACTCAGATGGCCAAGGCGCACCTGGTTTGCTCTCCTCTCTGTATTGTTGTCGGATCAGCCGTGGCAGCCCCCGCTGCGCAAGGACCTTCTGAGCCAAGCAGAGGGGCTATTATGGCACACGAACCCAGCCCAGCTCCAACTCTGGGTCTGGCCGTTGGACGGAGCCGTCTATTCAGACGAGGGTTGCCAGATGCAGTAGCAGAAACACTACAGTCTGCTAGGGCACCGAGCATTAGAGCCTTTCAAGGCAACGCGTACGAATTCTGCGTGCTGCCATTTGAAGACAATCCTGGAGACAGTCCAACCAGCTGTTTGTCTGCTACGGGTCCTGCTCCAGAGGTCAGGCCCTATCGAAGCAATGTGTAGTGCACTGGGGGACTTTACGACCCATTAAGGCCACATCAATGGACATCAATGAGAATTGAATTATTGAAGTTGATTAATATAATGCTCTTTATGATGCCAGTGGCAGTGGTTATAAAGACAGTAAAAAGAAAAACACCAGAACAACTGGAAATTAATGGTATGTCTATCTCTCTTTATTTTACCTTAATTTTAGTCAAAGTGATGGGGAGAGACACACACTGGTTTCGTATTTCTGTAAAATGACGCTTCTTTGTTTTAATAATGTTGACCAATAATAATAATAATAATTACATTCACACACTAACTGAAGATTTTATTAAAACTGAAAATCATTAAAAAAAAGTATATTAAACTAAGTCTCAGTATTTACAAATAAATATGTATGGATATGTATTCTTTTTTAATAATTTACATTTGAAACTAGATCACATATAAACATTCACTGTTAAATGTCATTGTTTTAGTGTGTGGTGTAAAGATCTTCTAAATATTTGGAAACTACAATTTTTGCACAGTAATTAAAAGCTTTCTATTTCTTAAGAACATTTTCCAAAAAATATTCTGTGGCTTGCACAGGTGCCTTTGGGCTGGGAGTTTGTTGGGCTGTGTCTTTGATTGCAAGGTATGACGGATACAGCCTAAAAATAATAATAACCACTCAAGGGTGCTAAATGAATTTCTCCTGGCAGGAGAAATTCTACTCAACAATATGAAGTCAAAAGATAACAGTACCACGTAACTTATAGAGTAGAACAGTGTAAACAATGTATTAGAACTCAGAAATCCGTATAATGTTAAAAAGGCACATATATAAAGAGTTGATCATTGCTAACCCTAAGTAAAATTCATAAAATATTTGTCAAGGCTTAGTAGACAACCATATCAATGAGAAGTCTTTATCAAGGTCTTTCTAATGTCTAGTGAGGCATGTCCAGCGTAAGCCATAGGCTTCATGGAGAAGAAAGAGCAAAAGTGTTAGATCTTTAGGCAACAACCGTTACTGTTTTTCAATGGAAATTTCCTGGTTAATTACTCTCTGACTTGGAAGTACATTTTAATTTTTCTTTTGATGTCAAAGGGAAGCAAAATAAACATTGTGGGAATGTAGCTAGACAGCCAGGAATACATAATTATATATTAAATATGAGTGCAACTTTCCATAATGGACCATTCAGCTTTTAGGTTATTCTAATTTCCGGCTTTTATATATGGCCCAAGCTTTTACTTCCTGCTGCATTACGTTTTGCATGAGTCCCTTATGCGGCTGCCAGATATAGATGTTCAAAGGGAACTTGGGCTTTTAAACACTTAGGAATATTTTTAAACAACTGTATCCTGGACCAGGCAAGACAGGTGTGTACTTATGTCATTTCTGTGTTTTCTTTCCACCACCTTTCTTGGATTACAGAAAGAAATGACTCTTTTGAGGTCTGTTCTGGATCAAAAGAACTTGACAGATAATACCTGTTACTAGCTATAAGTGGCAAGCCAGATTTGACTAGATCCATAAAAGGATTACATTGCGCAGTGACTTGAAGCCTTTTAATGAAGAACCATAGACCCAAACCACAAGAAAAATCATAACCACCTTACATTTGGCATGGTATGCAGTCACTGTCAAAAAAGTTCGCTAGGTTGAATAAACATGGATTAGTAAAGTGATTCAGCCAACAGTGCTGTGAATTCCTTACTTTACAGGAACACTTTATTACACCGTGTAACAGATTTTTTTTTTTTTTTGTTCCTGGGTAGTAAGTGTTATTTCCTAATTGCTTATGCCTCAAAAGTATAGAAAATGGATATTATTCCCCACACACTTTGCTTTTGTGACCAGGACAGTGATATTTCAAAATATCACTTCCATGGGAAAACGGACAAATGTGTGTCTTTTTGTTCACATAAAGTCAGAAAAAAACAACATATGAATCCAGATTAACATGTATTTATACTAAAGTAATACAAAAATGACTACAAAAGATTTAGAAGTGAGTAGTTTTTCGAGATTTACGATTATACTGTATTTACAGTATAATGCTTCTAAATCTTTTGTAGTTAACAAGCAAAGTTTGTGGGGAATAATAGCCATTTTCTATACTTTTGAGGCATAAGCAATTAGGAAATAACACTTACTACCCAGGAACAAAAAAACATTGTGTTATATAATGTTATATATATATATATATATATATATATATATATATATATATATATATATATATATATATATATATATATATATAGGGTATCGTTATATTTGTAACAATGCACTCTCGGATAAAACTTGTTTGCACCCTTTCAATTAGCAGACCCTGACACAGAACCATACTTTTCCAGCACTTTCATGACTTTTATTATTTAAAGAAATAAAACAAAACAAAAACCTAACTCCCATTGGAGTGCTAAACTAAACTCTTCTTCACAATCCCTAAACGATACTGAGCATCAAAAGAAACGTATCATTATTATGACACATTTATTTTCAGAAACAAAATAAGGTATATGAACAACGGACATTGACGAAATGTTTTCGGTTTCTTTTTAATCACTCGATCATTCATCCTTTACCATGACACGCTTGATTGACTATGACTGACGCATATGCACTTAATCACCTAATTATTGAGACAGTTGATTGGACGTTTATCAGAGTGATTTCAGCTGTGGAATTGTAAGCAATAAAGAAAATCACAGAAAAACACCAATATGCCATGTCTGTCAAAAGAGAGCACAGCCTTTGTGCAATCGGCATTTTGGAGGTTGGACTAGGCAGCGTACTGTGTCTCGCCGTCTTGGGTGCTCACAGCCAGCAATTTCATATATAATAACCAGACACACTCTGTCAATGACAGGCCAAGAACTGGGAGACCAAAGGCATATTTACTCTGAAGCAGTTTGCCGTGTCTGTGGCGTCACTGATGCGGTGTCACTTTAAGTGTAAATGGGAAATGCTGGTAAAATGCAGCCACACTTTATTCCTCCACTGAAGCATCTCTCATTGTGGTTCAGTGGTGGCACAGTGCAAATTAACAAATATATATTTGTAAAACAGGTTTAAAAGGCATTCCATGGCAAAACGACATCAGTACTGCATCTCCAGCCAAGCCCCACCCCTTGTTCACTGTATTTTTCACATACGTCTTTATAGATATGCATACTGATAAATCCTCTCCAAATCACTCGTTTTATAACCAAGCTCCTCAATAATGCGATGCAAATTATTATTTTATTACTATAACATCTCAAAAAGCTCTGCAAATGTCTGTGACATTCTTTGAGTGCTGGATGTGGAAGCAGCTACCTCCTTTGTTATTTGTCCGTGTTATCTCTGTAGTGCAGGGGCTAGCTCTATTGCTCAGATACGCCCCTTTTTTTTGGCTTCATTCGGTTCCTATTGCTCTCATTCGGCTATTGAAAGGTTTTCTCAGCTTTTTCCGGAGACCTGTGCTTTACGTCTTTTTGATGATGTAGGACAGGGACGTCGGACTGGAAAGGAAAAATTGTAACGTCGGACCTGGTCCGACATAGGACTACAAAGGGTTAAGGTTATGCATTAATTTACGTTAATGTGCATGATAATGTCTGAGATTTACTCGTGCGTTCTGTGATATAAAAAGCCCCCGCAGTCCAGGCGTATTTTTTGGTCAGTAGCTTACTGAAAGTGAAAGGTGGAGGTGGCTTACATTGACCGAAAATGAACGGGTCACAGACGCAGCCCTCTGCAGGAGACAGGCAGAGGCAACAAAAACTAAAACTGCACACAGAGGAGTTAGAAATTCTAATGCAGGAGGTTGTTTTAAATTACAATACCTTGTTTGGCACAGTGTTTTATTTAACCATTATTATTTGTACCAATGTAATGAATTATAAAAAAAAAAAAAAATCTAACAAATTATAACATTAATTCACGTTTATTTACACTTAATATAACCTGCTATTTACAAGTAATTTTCACTGCTCTATGTGAAAACATTTATGCAAGTAATCCTTCCATGATGCCAGATAGATTTCAGTCAGAAAATTAGGTTTAAATAGTGTGCCTATTAATGGTTAAAGCCTGGTTTCCAAACTAACTATTGCTCACTTTAAGGTGCACAATACGATTAAATACGGTGTGAATAAAGTTCATCTCATCATTCAGAGCAGGGTGCCTCATTTAAATACATTATCATGCATTACCATACAGATCACATATTCATTCTGATTACCACAGTGTGGCACAATAAAATCACTGTGCATCATAATATGTTCACTATTTTGCACGTTAATTAATAAAATTGCAATAGTAAATACAGAAATCATGAACCTGCACACTAATTGCAATTATGGTGCACCATAATGTTTAGTGCCTTCATATATTAGGCCCAGAGACTTTTAATTCCTGTCATAAATCACCCAAATGATCTGCCTTCTGTTGTTGGTAGAAATAATCCAAACTAAGGTGGGTTCATCTATGGGAAAATGAGTCTGTTGTTTATATCCTATTTGCTGAGGGTTTTCTTTTATTAATTTATTTTTACTTTGGTCAAAGTTTATAGTCTTACATGAGGAAAAATCATGAGGATGTGTCTGAGGTCTGAGTTTAATATACTATATCTTCTTTTTAAATACAATTTTAATGCTCTAAATTAACCCAATTGTGTGAGCACTGGTATCGGCATTCTAATCCTACATTTCTATATGAACCTTGAAACCAGTCTATATAATTAAATCTCATCAGGTTAAATACGTAACTAGACATTGCGTAATATTGTTTATGGTTTTGTTTTGTTTCTGTTTTTTTTTTATAATCTCCATTTACAATTTCTATACCAACCAATATTACCTCTTAGTAAAATTTAATTGACACCCATTCATAGTGAGGTGAAAAGAGATTTCTGAGTCTGCTATCCTAACTGGGACTGAGGGATTTAAACAGACTGGTATTTAGTTTAAATACCAGTCTGCAGCCAATGGGAACTGGCAGGAAACATATGAAAATGCTTTCAGTAGATTACAGAAGCAGGTGGAATTGTGGTATAAAGTAAAATACCAGGCCCTTTTTCATGTCTATGCACAACACCCGATACTCTGTCTCACTTTTATTTGACACATATATGGAAGTGGCATTAGAAAATGATTCAGTACCGTGAGCCAGCTTCCGACACTGCTGTAAATGCACAATTAGCTATCAGTAACATGAAAATAATCACCATAACTTATATCAACTGTGTGCACATTACAAAAAGGATACTCAGTACCTGGTGCTAAAGAAGGTCTTTAGCAAGTTCCATGCTACCGTTAGTCAAATGAAAACAAAATACATTATAGTAACTGTATCTACAATATGCTGTTTTTGTATCATGTTGACATCTCAAAAGATATTTTCTGATGGTGTCATAGTAAGATGGGAGATTGTACCATTTTCTTTTTTTTCCTGTAAGTGTATTGCCTCTTTTGTTTCTGCTACTTAAATCTGTAAAATGTTTAATTCTTAGCACACATTTGAAATTAAAAACTTGACCCCAAATTGACACAAATAAATTCCCACAAAAACAAGACTGATTCTCTGACAGGTTTAATTTAGTCACTGTGTGAAGGCCTGACTTCAGAACAGCTTCAGTGTTGTGCCTACCTCACCACAGAAACGGTAATGATCTTTCAATCACTTTTACTCATGTAGAGCAGTAAATTAAAATATGGGATAAAACAAGAGCTGGCTTATTCAGTGGCAAGGCCTGGTTTCTTTTCTGCCTTCAAGACCATTATTACCACCTGCATTCATTCCTTCAGACAACTAACAGGGTGTGATAAAAACAGATGGCTAAGACTCCAAACAATAGTGAGAGAGAACAATTAACGACAAGGTGACAGCTTTACAAAAGAGATAGGCACTGGATAATGTCAGGCCTGGAACGCTGTTGACAGTGAGACAAAACCTCTCCCTCATAATATCCCCAAAGTGAGATAAGATACTGTAATAGGAAAGCAACCATTACAAAAAATACCATACATTATTTAAAAGCCACCACAGTAGGGGATTGATTAAATATCGGCTCTGTTGACACTTAGACATGCTCTGGTGTGGTTCTTTGCATGACCCCCACTGAAAAGGCTTGTTGTTGGGCTTTGAAGCATTTGACGCTCCCTTGCCCTGGTTCTTTCATTGGATATTGGCTTCTTAAATTTAGTTGAATAATATGTTTAATCAGGTTTTTATATCTACACACCTATTGCATTACCTTTTATAATGCAGTCATGGCAAGATCAGCTTGCAGAGCAATGATAATTACACCTCTCCTTACCTAAATATAGTATAATGACAGAGTGTCATTCAAAGTGTTTCATTGAGCCAAGAAATCTCAACTTTATAGCTTGAATAATCTTTTTTTACCAATGTTTATTTTAAGAAAATATCACAGAGTGGTGTCATTTAATGAAGCTTTCTATAGTTAGTCCCTCCAGGATTCCACGATCACTGATAAAATCACGGAGTTTGCTCTCTCTCTCGCAGAATTTTAAATTTTTTGCAAAAAAACTAAAACTCAAACATTTGCTCCTTACTCTCACTGTATGGGCTTAAGAAACAGACTTATAACCAGGAGGTCTCTGGTTCAAATCCCAGCTCAGCCACTGACTCATTGTGTTACCCTGAGCAAGTCACTCATGTCCTTGTGCTCAGTCTTTCAGGTGAGATGTTGTTGTAAGTGACCCTGCAGCTGATTCATAGTTCACACCCCCTAGTCTCGTATCATGAAAGCACTTTGTGATGGTGGTCCACTATGAAAGGCGCTATTTTAAAATACAAATTATTATTATTATTATTATTATTATTATTATTATTATTATTATTATTATTACTAAATGTCACTAGAGCACATACAGTACATGCTATATGTATAGTGAGAAGTGTGGCAGGGTTTCAGTGCAAGCTTTAGTGCAGCCATGAAGAGATTCCTGAGGCCATAGGTGAGCTCCAGAAACAAATCTAAATATGCACTGAATATAACGGCAAAAAATAGGGCACAAATGCAAAATGCAAGTCCAGTATTTCCAATAACTCACCATCATAGCTTCTGTTAAAACAGCAGAAGACTGTGACAACGACCATGGATAGACAAACAGTGGCTACTGAAGAAAGAAATCAGGTAAGATTATTATTATTATTATTATTATTATTATTATTATTATTATTATTATTATTATTTTACAAAAGGATTTCACAGTTTAGTCGCAAGTTCAAAGCAAAGCATTGTTCTGTTACTCTTATGTGAAAGGTCAGAGAAAAGCAATTAAAGAAAAACACTTTGCTTGTACTCCCTATATTGCGGGTCCTGAAAGATGTCATTCTAATTATATATGGAAATACACACTTTTTTTGTACATGGTATAGTAACATGAATGC
The DNA here is from genome assembly GCF_017654505.1 of Polyodon spathula. Taxonomy (NCBI): domain Eukaryota; kingdom Metazoa; phylum Chordata; class Actinopteri; order Acipenseriformes; family Polyodontidae; genus Polyodon; species Polyodon spathula. The sequence continues at coordinate 25,215,355 of NC_054539.1, forward strand.
TCAAAAAGGAAGGGGGTGGGAAACTATATTAGATAAAATCGTTAAATTCCCATTTGTTTTGTGGTGTGTGATGGTAGCACTTTCACAGAAACAAAAAAGCTAGTTTATCAGCCACCAGTGTGCCGCCTGTCACTGTTTCCAATCGCACGTCACAGTTTCCAAACTATTCTATGTGCTATCATGATGTGGATATGTTTTAAAATTACAACATTTTTGTGAACAACAAATGTTTCTAAAAATACAGTTACATTTGTACAAAAATGCTCCAAGCATAGTACACACTTGTAAAACAGTACATTTGTAAAATGTACCAATGCTAATTTAAATCTCAGCGCACCACTACAATCTGTTCTGCTAGGCAAATGTTATCATTACCAGGTCCGACATTAAAATTTCTCCTTTCCAGTCCGATGTCATATCCAAAATGGCGTCAGTCACAGGTCCCTATTCATTTTCTCAGGAAAAAGCAGAGAAAAGCTTTTAATGGCCGAAAGAAGCCAGAATCACCCCCCCCCCCCCCCCAAAAAAAAAAAAAAAACGGAGACATTAAACAGCGTAAATTTCAATAAAAACTGGAAAAATGAAGGTGTTCTAAAACTTTTGACCGGTAGTGAATGTATATTTAAAAAAAAAATGGCATCCAATAGTCAGTGCTTTAAGAGTTTTTTTTTTTTTTTAAGTGAACTTTCTTTGCTTTATTGTATGTTTGTTCTGGGTTTTTTTCAGATTTTAGTAATGTGATGTAATAAAAAAAAAATGATTTTAAGTAACTGTGACTTAGTTTTTCTTATTTATTTATATTCATTAACACTGTTTTTTATTAAAAAGCCATTGCCGTGTAATTTTGCAGAAAACATTGTTTCCTCATTGCAGATTTGAAGAGATTTTACTGCAGACTTCCGAGGGGACTATACAGTCCATGTAAACTGAAATTACCGTAGAGATCAAATAAAATACTCCAGTATGCAGCAACAAGCTCAGAGTAATAATTCATACTTTGATGCTTCAAAAGTGCACACAGGTTGGGGTATAAGTAGGTCTTTTGTTTTTCAGTGTTTATTTTTTTTAATCTATTTTCGAGTTTTTTTTCAGGGCTTTCGCTTATGTACGGTATGAAATTATTGTTTTTGGTTACTTTCCAAAATGCTTGGCTGTTTTCAGTCAAATATATATAGTGATAACTTGACAGTACTTGCACACTTAAGTTGTACCTTCTTTCCTTTGCTGTGTTCCACAACTAAATCCTTATGGTCATGGGCACATTATTCTGTGGTTTTTGTGTGTAGGCATTTTTTTTGATTTCACCACAATTTACAATCCGTATCTCAACTGTAACAGAGCTTTAAATCCTGCGAATAAGCCTCCATTTCTAATTGTAATCTTGTTTAAAATCTCACAAGTGGAGTCTCCAATAGAAATGTAGGAATGTTCTGCCACTCAGTAGTTGGGGTGGGTTTAAAGTAATTTTTTGTAGTAGGTTATTTTAATGCAAAAGGGTTTTATTGGCTATACACTGATTTCATATTTTTTGTTTTGTGGGTGCTTTATTGGTTAAAAACAAAAATAAGAAGCCCTAGGTATAAGTAATATACTTTTATACAAAAGCTGTATTATGTAGATTCCTTTCAGTAATACTACCGTGACTTTACTATAAATAAGATAACTAGACACTACTCTTCCATTGACATCAGTCATTGTTTTTTTTTTTCAATATGGAAAATCAAAAATAAACTAAGAGACTCAAGTTAGTATAGAGTAGACTGCATCAAATACTCATTTCATGTGTGATTTCAGTGCTGAATGGTTTTCTTGTGTTTATATTTTTACATTTGATAAATTAAACACAAGAGGGAAATATATATTTTAAATCTGCTGCTCATTTGTGATTTCCTTCCAGTCAGTATACTTTAATTTACTAACTGCACAGGCTGGCATGTTTCATCTTTTGATATATTGCCTAACAATTCCATTGGGGTATTCAGATGGCAATCACCTCTTCTGCTCCGTGTTTTCTTGAACAGTCCCCAAAAAGCACCGACACCTTATTAACTAATCACTTAAAAAGGTCAAACCCATTCACCATAGTGCTGGTCTTCTTACTAAGAGCTTCCCCTGGGATAAAAAAAGGATTCTTGCATTCCTTGTCCAACCCAGGGGATTTCACCCTTACTTTTGTTGGTAAACCACCAGAAATTCCATGCACCTCTCTGACCAGCTGACAAATCACTGCCACCCATGTGCTTTGTTACTCAACTCATTATGTAAAACATATTGATTATCCCCCACCCATTTCAGACAACTTATTTCTAGGCAAGCTATGTTCATACCAGAGATGTACAAACTTTTGCATAGCACTTCTGGCTAAACAGAGGACTCTTTTATCCATGGCAAGGTGTGCTTATCAGAGCTTCTTCCTTCCACAGGCCTCATCTTGAGTCACTTACCATGGTATTTTATTCAGAGATCCTAAGTGTAGCCTGTTAGATGAAATAAGAGAACTGAAGCTTTTTATCCATGTTTAATCTTAGGTGCAAGTGTATGAAAGTAAGGTACTGCTAACTTTTGGTTTTCCTATTTATTTTGTCCTTCCCACAATTCTTCACAAAATGGATGCATTTATGTCTGGGACCTCTTAAAGTTCAAGACCTTTTCATGGCCCCAGTAGTAGCTGCCCGCGGTTATTGGCTTCTATGCACCCAACTGTGAAGAGGTGAATTCTCAGCATCAGAACGATCCTCACTGCAGGTTTGTTACTGGTGTTTACAGTATTTCAAAAATAATACAGTCTTTAAAGCCAGGTGCTGTTTTTGAATTTTTATGATGAATTATTTCTTCTAATAGGTTCCAGATGGAATAATCCAAGGGGTTTAGATCTGGCGACTTTAGAGGCCAGTAGTATCTCAATGCCCCAGTGTAACAAGAGTAAAAAAAAAAATATGGTTAATGTTTCATTTGATGTCAGTCGCTCAAATGCCTTTTTTAATAAGAAAGTTAATTTAGATCAAATAAATTATGAACAATACAACATGTTCTTTATTCACTACCAACCATACACTTTATTTGTAGATTTATTGAGGAAGTAAAAAATAAACAGAATTTTATTATAACCTTTCTTCTCTAAATTTATCACCTATTTCTGCATACAAAAACAAAGTTGCCCCTTGGAACACATTAAGTCTGATAAAGTTTCCAAATGAATAACAATATTGTATTTATGTACAGCAAATTCTGTCATAAAAGTAAATTACAACACACATGGAACACATTTGGTGTGGACGACAATGCTTCTTGTTGAACTGAGATTTCACATTCTGTCATTGAAGTCAGAGGAAGTTCATGAAGGTTGGAAAAATATTACAGCCCATTTGTAACATGGACAAGCCACGGTGCATTGTCCTGCCAATTGCCCTTATCAGTAAACAATTAAAAATGCTGCCTTTGGGGCACCAGTAGTAACCACATTACACACATTTAAACAGACCTTATTCATGGAATATAGCTGCTACAGCAGCTATAGAAGAATTAAATGTTCCCAGTTCACATGTTTCTCAGGCCTAGGAATTAGACCTTGTAATATGTGCTTGATTGCTCAGAAAGCAACTTTAGATAAAAATATTTTGGACCTTGTAAACTAAAATGTCAGGTAACAGCTTCTTTTAAATGTTAAAAGCTACCTTACTAACCTTTTTAACAAATTCCCTTTATTTAATGCTGATGGCAATATAAAGATAACAAAGTACAGGAGACACAAGCCCAGAAGAAAGAGTTTTAAGGACAGCCATAAGGCGCTTGGCCAATGAAATGTTTGCTCTTTCACTTAAAAAATAATAGTCATGTGATTAGCTGAATGTGCCATTCTTTTAGGGTTTTGAATCATATATCTGAATGATTTGATTAAAAAAAAAAAAAAAAAAAAAAAAAAACTTTTCAATTGCCTTTTCATCTCTTGCAAACATAGCACCACCCTAGTGTCTGTTTAATGGCTATGTTAGTTGTTCTTTATCTCTGATGATCACTTTATTCACTAACACTTAAAAGATACAAACAATAAACAAATAGTTGCAAAATGCCCATGTGCTCCTTTGGGTCTATTTAATTTGCCCATTTGTATATATCTTTATCAATCCAGGGCCAATCATGGTGGAATCAATCCACCATGGTTGATCCAAGGCTTTATGTATGATTAAAAATGCTTAATTTTAAATATGACTATATATAATTTGATGAACCTTATCTTTAGTAGTATAAACAATACTATAAATGACAATTGTAATAAGAAATGAAATTTGTCTATTTACAGTATTATAACATATGATGTAATGAAGAGGGGGCATCAAGTGGACATTGCTTTGTAAAGGCTTGTGGCAAAGTGGTTTGCAGTGCGCAGGTGTAGAGGTGATGCAGTGCTCAAGACAATGACAAACAACAAAGGACTGGTGAAATGGTGGTTTATTTATAATCCAAAATCTGATGACAAACAGTAAAGAAATGGAGGGTTGGCAATTCACAATGATGTGTATTGCACCGTTCAATAAACACAGGGTTCAGACCTGAAATAATAAACACAGTATTAAACACACACACAAAACACAGACACCTTCACAAGTCCAGAGTGGTTGTTATTGTGCTTGTGATGACAAAACAATTTATTTGTGTACAATGGTGCAGTGTTGTCCGGTTTTTTGTTCCCCTGTAGCGTCAGCTCCGGATTGTGTTAGCTGTCTAATAAATGCTAGTGCAACTGTTTCTCCACCAATCCACGGTTGCCACATTGCCTTCTCTCTGGAGTGATGACTTGGTGAACAGTAGCTCTGCCTCCTTTCTAGATGGCCAACTTCCACTTAAACCTTGGAATGAATTGTCTGACCATCCAGTCCAGGGCACTCTGTTCCCTTTACGCAGCAACCTCACAAGTCGGGAGGGAAATTTATAACCAGATTCATTCTTTCTCTGTCACAAGGCTTTAACATCTTTTTGCCCATTTTCAACAGCTTAAGTAGATGACTATTCAGCCCTTTCTTTTTTTATTTGTGTAATTTTGTTTTGTGTTTCTATAGACATTCTTGAAGTTATGATTATTTTGGAAGTGGAAATTCTTCAAATATAACCTTTAATTTATCTACCAGGCTTTAGTCTTTAATAAGTGTTCAATGTTCAATATGTTATTTAAACATCAGTCTTCATAGCAAAATTGTAAACTGTATTTGGATCTTATTTGTTTAATACATATTTATTTTTCTCAAAATTACATTTATTCATTGTATAAAATACATAATAAAAAAGCAACACTAGATTCTCAGTTTTGGATGAGAAAAATGTAACCAACTACTGTGCGCTTCCAAACAACTTTAAGTACTTGCCTGCTGACTTTAATTGGCATAATAGTCTGCAGCTGTTTAAAGGTCTCTCATTCAAAGACTGTTTAACTTAGCAAAACTCACCTGTGTCTTTTGATAAAAGTCTCCTATTTTGCTGTGCTTTTTATTTATTTTTTATTTTGGCAGTGAGCTATTCCTGCCTGCAGTGCTTTAAGATTTAATTTAAGGAACCTTGCCAATCATAAGCAAGTTTTAAGTTCCCGAAATGATAGGGTCATGAAACAAAGACCCTTTTTTGTAATTTTTTTTTTTTTTTTGAGATGCTTCAGTTAATGTCACATTAATTTCCAGCCTAGTATACTGGGTTTATAAAGTGACTTGATACTGACGTGTATCTGGGTAATGGATATCCAAGTGCTGACTATATATATATATATATATATATATATATATATATATATATATATATATATATATATATATATATATATATATATAATATAAGCTGGGTCTGTTAACGTAGCAACGTCTTGAACAGACAGGTCAAACAAACAAACAGAAAATTAAATGTACATAACATTCCCCCAAGGAGTGAATGAGTGTGTGAATGCATGCTGCTGCTGTCCGGGGATGCACCATCTAGCCCATGCTTAATCTCTCCCAGTTAGCGGCAGGAAAAAGGGGCTGCAGAACATGGGCTTGATTGGTTGAGCCAGACAGAGGCAGGAAATGAGGAGAGGGTGGAAATGACCTGTGGGAGGAGTGAGACTGGAGAGAGTCTGCAGTGAATGCAATAGTTAGTTAGAATGTTTTCTTTTTTCTTTTTGGTGGCATGAATCCTGGCCCCAAACAGATATTCTCTACTTAGTACCTCAATAAAGTGTGAATTCAAAAATTCACCATGTGTAGATATATATATATATATATATATATATATATATATATATATATATACACACACACACACACACACACACACACACACGGACTAACAACACGAGTAAGTTTTTGTATGTTTATATTAGTGTACAATATAAAATTAAATTATTAGATTATACAATGTATCTGATTATCCTATGGTTGTGGTAAAGTCTAAGACAAGAAAGTGAAGATCGGTCATACAGAAATAATTGTCAAGTTATTTCTAAACTTAATAATGTTCACAGATAAAGTGCAAACCCGATATTATGAAATTATAATTTGTAATGTAATGTGTGATAACAATAATTGTAAAAAAAAAAACTGGGACTGGGAGAACTACCATGGATAACTTAAACTAGTCAGTTGAGCCTTTTAATTGAATCTTAATTAAATGTATTAGGGCACATATTCCGTTGTCACTTTTATGTATAGAGGTTAAAATAGAAACTAGGATAAAAAAACAAACAAAAAAAAAAAACAAATGTACCTTTTCAGCATGAAACAAGCCACTTTTAAAACATCACATATAGTAATGAAAGCATATAGGAGGGAATTCTTGCCAATTATTCCAGTCAGGCTCAATTTCTAATGAGATTTTTTTTAGATGGAAAAGACTAAATCCATGCCTTCTTTTCATATATTATAGTATTAACCATACTTCCGTGCTTTTATTAAAAAAAAACAAAAAAAACAGTGCATGACAATTTGCATCATATAATACTAAAACTGAAAGTTTGTGTAAAATTCAATGTTATCGTGTGTGTGTGTGTGTGTGTGTGTGTGTGTGTGTGTGTATATATATATATATATATATATATATATATATATATATATATATTTCGTTTACTTCCGTCGTTTAACAAGAAACTAGTTTATACATCTCGACTGCTTTTAATTAGTCTATGAACTTCTAATCTGGATTCATTAAAGCTTTAAGCTTTAAATCAAGCATACAGAAGGAAACATATTTGATATAATTGTGCAGAGTAAGCAATGGAACACATAAATTAAATTTGCCAATTACAGTATAAAGAAGTTCTTATTTTAAATTAAGTGAATACCATTTGGTCAGTAATATCCTAATAACAGGATGTTTATAACCCAGATAAAGCTGGTATGAAATTATATTCCACACTGGGAGCTGACCTAAGTAAACATTTGGATTTTAGCCTCACTTTCTCATACCTCAACATGAATTTGAAAATTAAGGCCAAAAGGGCAGGCTAAAACATTGTAGGCCCTTCAGCCTGAGCATATAAACATTATGAGAGGGCCTTTTGACCAAATTAACTTCTTTCAGAGCTGCTGTTTGGTGCCAAAATGGACAGGGATAGATCTGAGATGAATTTGGGCGGTGGATTGAAGCTGTTTAAAATATGTCCCTGACAGAAGAGCAGCGATTGCCAGATTATGAGATTCAGTCCTTAGATGGTTAAAACATAAAAAAAAAAAAAAACATCTCAGAATAACTGTATTACAAAAATGCAACAACACACTTCTTACATTCTTTAATTTATTATTATTTGGGCATTTCTGCTTAAAATTATTGTAGAAAACAACAAGAAATTGTGATACAAAAAAAGAGAGAAATTACCTACAGCCTTAATCAGTGCCGCCCACAAAAAAAAAAAAAATGTCGACGCGGGAAAAGTCAAGGCTGGGACAATAGACTCAGCCACTGCTTGGTATGTTAAAGGGTTATTAAAATGCAATTACTAAACAACAGAATCAAAAAATGTAAACTGTGTAATGAGATTTGGAAATTGTTTTAAGTTGAGTTATCTAATTTCTTGAAATCTGATCAGAGATCCTGGTTTACCTGTTTCAAGTTCATTTGAACTTGATAATCTGAGTACCAGCCCTAAAAGACAAAGCACAAGCATACAATAAGCAAGACAATGTGCTGTGCAGGTTCAGAGGCCGAATCATATCTTACATAACTAGAAAATCATTAACAGTGTTTCCATCTTCAAATTCTTCTATAACAACATTATATATAGACAGATGCTAAAAGTTTATGGTCAGTCTTCATATTAAGACCACGACAGTATCTAAACAATTAAACCCAGCAATGAGAATGCATAACTTTTATGAAGACATAGAACAGCAGGGGGTGATTATATCTATTTCTCATGGAAATACCGTATTATGATTTACTGATCTGGTAGTGTGGGATTTGAATACAAAGAATATAAACATACTGAAAAAGAAACAATGAGTTGCATTCAATTGATCTAAACATCACCGTACTAAGTACTGCCACTGTTAAAGTATAAGTAGCAGGGTTCCAAAAAAAATTTAGCGTTACACGTCCCCACATGTTTTTACAATGTTTTTGAAACTTGAAAACTTTTTACACTTAACATGTTAAAGTCAGTTTCAAAGCTCTTTTCAAAATGGCCATGTGACAGAAAAAGAATTAATCTTGGTTATAAATCTACCTCCCGACCTGTGAGGGCGCTGTGTAAAGGATGCCCCAGACTGGATGGTCAGATAATTCATTCCAAGAATTAGGTGGAAGTCAGCCATCTAAAAGGGGGTGGAGCTATGGTACACCAAGTCATCGCTCCAGACGTAAAGCGATGTGACAACCGCAGATTGGAGGAGAAATGGTTGCACTCGCTAACCAAGGAGCTGTAGCAAGGTAATGGTTAAGAGAGAACTGCTAAAGGATGAGCATAAAATAACCATTAGTTTAAATAGCGCAATAAACCTTGCTGTGTATAGTCTGGCATTATTGTTTACAGTCACAAACGACCTGGGTTACAAACCCTCTCCAAATAAAACATTCTTTGGACATGCAGTCACTAGTTTGTCATTACTTGTTCACCACATCATGTCTACACCTGCGCACTACAGCCACTTTGCTACAGGCCGTTATTTATACAGTCAGAAAAACACGTGGGGATGTATAAAGCTATATTTTTTGGAACCACACTACTTACTCTTTAAGACAAAAGAAATTAAAACAGGCCCCTTTGTGTACCAAGATTACGAAAATCAAACATCTAACAATGCAGAGTCTCAAAAGTGTTTTTATGTCTGGAAAAAAAAAAAAGTACCATTATTAAATGATATTTTGTAATAATGTGGACATTTCTGTTAATGACACAGTGATTGTGTATTAATTTAAGGGACAGTTGTGTAAAAAAATTATATATAAGTTGAATTAATTCTATAGGGTGATGCAAAACTTTTGGCCATAGCTGTGCAGGGTCGAGTCTCAGAAACCCATTTTATTACACTATGTAACACAATTTTTATTCCTGGGTAGTAAGTGTTATTTCCTAATTGCTTATGCCTCAAAAGTATAGAAAATGCCTATTATTCCCCACAAACTTTGCTTTTGTGACCAGGACAGTGATATTTTTAAATTTACCTATTTCCAATGAGAAAACGGTCTTTTCGTTCACATAAAGTCAGAATAAAACAACATATGAATCCAAATTAACATGTATTTATACTAAAGTAATACAAAAATGACTACAAAAGATTTAGAAGTGAGTAGTTTTTCGGGATTTACGATTATACTGTAAATCGCTTTCACGAATCAGCCCCCAAATGTAGTCTCCCATCATGTTCTCGTTATACTGTCCTTGGTAGCAACGTTCAAAGTCCAGTATATCCTGGTGGAAGCGCTTGCCTTGCTCATCCGAGTACGCTCCCATGTTCTCCTTGAATTTATCAAGATGAGCATCAAGGATATGGACTTTGAGGGACATCCTACAGAACATTGTGCCGTAGTTCTTCACCAGAGTCTCAACCAGCTCCACATAGTTTTTGGCCTTGTGATTAACCAGTGCGACAAAGCTGTTCCAAGCCACTTTCTCCTTACTAGTGAGCTTCTTGGGGAATTCATTGCACTCCAGGATCTTCTTTATCTGTGGTCCGACGAAGACACCGGCTTTGACCTTTGCCTCAGACAGTTTAGGGAAGAAGTCTTGAAGGTACTTGAAGGCTGCCGACTCCTTATCTAGAGCTCTGACAAATTGTTTCATAAGGCCCAATTTGATGTGTAGTGGTGGCATCAGCACCTTCCGGGGGTCCACCAGTGGCTCCCACTTGACGTTGTTCCTCCCCACAGATAACTCGGTCCACTGTGGCCAGTCTCGCCTGTGGTAGTGCGCCTTGGTGTCCCTGCTGTCCCAAAGGCAAAGATAGCAGGGAAACTTGGTAAAACCGCCTTGGAGACCCATCAGGAATGCCATCATTGCAGCCTCTTGATGCCATCTCAGAAAAATGCAGATATGTATCCACTTTGGCAGCTGGAACTAAACTGAACTGGTGGGCTTAAGGCCCCTGTATTTATACTACTATTTATATTACTGGAAAGTTCTAGAAAGTTCTAGAAGTTACTCCAAGTTTACTCAGTACTGAATCTATCTGGAATGTTCTGGAAAATAGATCAATTTCAAAATATCACTGTCCTGGTGTGGCAAAGCGTAAGCCTTGCACAGTAAAATATGTAGTTTATTGTATGTTTTTGTGTTAATTTGTTACAATTGATTTAATTGTTTAGCTGCTGTGGCGCTCCGCTGGGGACGATTACCGGTCTGCGTGGAGCAGCAGCTGAAAGCAATCAGCTGTTCCAGCAGGCAGGTGGGCGTGTCTCAACAGAGCGTCAAGATAAAAGCATGGCGATCGCTGTGATCGGGGCTGCTGCAAGGCCTGCCGTTTTCACGGCACCTTTTGAGTTATAGTTTGGGGTATTGTGTTTTATTTTGCACTTTTTGTACGGTTTACTGTATTTGTCCTCTGTGCGTTACCATCGCTGGTAACGTCACATGACCGCCTTTATTTTACTTTCACTTTCTTTTTGTTGTTAATAAATCCTGCGCGCCTGTGCCGGCGTTTCAACACCAACCTCTGTCTCTCTGTATGCTTGAACAGCGGCGACCCACACGCGTGACCCGAGGAAGACCCTGTCACACCTGGTCACAAAAGCAAAGTTTGTGGGGAATAATAGCCATTTTCTATACTTCTGAGGCATAAGCAATTAGGAAATAACACTTACTACCAAGGAACCAAAAAAAAATAAAAAATTGTTACACGGTGTTATCGACCTGAAATGGCTAGGTCATTCGGCTCCTATCAGTCTCACTCGGCCATTGAAAGGTTTACTCTGCTTTTTCCAGAGAAACGCTCAGCTCACCGCTACCACCCCTGCGCTGACTCGGCAGTGGCGATGACGAACACACGCTGTCCCCCGAAGCTTGTGCCATTAGCCAACTGCTTTTTTTCACTCTGCAGCCCTGCCATGCAGTCAATCCAGAGCTACAGCATCAGAGGACAACACAGCTCTGGACTGCTTACAGACAAGCCCGCAGGTGCCCGGCCAGTCTACAGGCGCTATGGACTTCAAAAACATTGCTTTCTTTACTGATTCATAAAACACATACGGACCGCAGACTTCGGCTCATAGTGGGAAACTATATTCCCTGTACTGCATTATAGTCCCCTGTTGATAACTGTAGTTATTCCCTTGGGGGCCATAGTTTCCCACTATTAGCCTCCTCTCCAATCCATATGTACTATAGACTGGAGAGGAGGGCTATAGTAGAAAATGGTTGAGCTGAGGGAAGATTATTGTTACTGACAGGGGGGTAAATGCCCAAAGCCGCAGGAGTTAACAATTGTCTTTCAAAGGGGCATTTCATTTTCCACTATGGCTGAGTCTGCAGTACATATTTAATATATGTGTCAGTTAAGAAAATAAGTGAGGTAAGGTTGGATAGTAAATGTGACTTTATATTTATTGTTTAAATACAGCTGATATAGCATATGTAAATAATGGATAACAAAAATAAATAAATAAAAGAAAGAAAATGTTCATATCGTATAGTTAGCAAAGTTTTTCTCCATCTGTCTGGTTTGCGTTGAATTTGTTTGAATTTCAGAAAGTCAGAAAACAGTGACAGTGATGTTTTAACAAAAAAGTAATATGAAAAGTGGACGGCACCACCCTTGATACCAACTTAATTCCTACTATGGGACAAAGAGTTCTTGAGAGTAAAATGGGCACTTTGTTTATTTTACTAAACAGTATCCATGTGTCACAAAGATGGTTGTAGTGGGTGACATCAGACCAGAACCAGGAACTAACAAATAAACAACAAAGAGGTGGTGTTAGGTGAAGCTGAGCAATTATTTTCGCTCAGCATTTAATAATTAAACAGAGCAGAAAATATAAGGTTGCAAAGACAAGCAAAACACAGGACACGACACTGGCAGCAAAAACAAAGAGACAAACAAAAACGAACTACAAGACAAACACGGTGAGCTGCTATTATTATATACGTTTTTTTTTTTACTTTCTCCTCTCCACACCCGTTCTCCACTCACTGAACACACAACCCCCAGTGAGTAAAAATATGCTGCTTTTATGACTCGTTTGCTAATCAATCATTCAATTGGAGTCTTGGTACAACTGCACATGAATTAATAAAAGTGCAATTCCCCGTGCTCACATATTATTACATTTTACCTGCACGTGAAGTGCTGTGCAATCCTCAAGCCTAAATAAAAATATACAATTTAAACACTTGTGTTACACAGACCCATTTATATCCTGTGTACCAATGAGTATATACCAACATTAACATACTATACGTAACATACAACACAAATAAATAGCCCAGGGGCAGGGCACTTTGCCACACCATGGATTCCAGAAAATACATTAAACAGATGAGAAAAAGCAATGCCATATTTTATATGAACCCCCCCACATATACACTGAGTGTATAAAACATTAGGAACACCTTTCTAATATTGATTTGCACCCCATTTTGACCTTAAAACAGCTTCAATTTGAGGGGGGCATGGACTCTACAAGGTGACAAAAGTGTTCCAGAGAGATGCTGGCCCATGTTGACTCCAATGCTTCCCACAATTGTGTCAAATTGGCTGGTAGTTGATCTCGACTCCGTCTATCTCGTTCCATCTCATCCCACAGATGCTCAATTGAATTGAGATCTGGTGACTGGGCAGGCCATCACACCACCACCACCAGTCTGCAATGTTGACACACGGAATGGTGGATACATGTATTCATGTGGTTTTCTCCATACCCTAGTCCTCCCATCAGTGTGAAACAACAGGAATCGGGATTCATCACACCAGGCAATGTTTTTCCAATCCTCCAGTGTCCAGTGTTTTCGTTCCTTAACTGCAGTTTCTTGTGTTTTGCTAAAAGAATTGGAATTCTGTTAGGTCGTCGGCTGCCAAACCCCATTCGTGTGAAGGTACGACGAGTTGTGCATTCTTTTATGGGTCTTTCGTCATCAATGTTGTACTGGACTGTCAGTTGACTAATTGTAGCCCGTCTGTTTCTCTGCACAATTCATGTCAGCCTCCTTTGGCCTCTTTCATCAGTGAGCCATTTTCAACCACTGGCCTGCCATTGGCTGGATGTTCTTTGGGTGGTGGACCATCCTTGATACACACGGGAAACTGATGAGCGTGAAAAACCCAGCACTGTTGCAGTTCTTGACACACTCAAACTGGCGCAACTGGCACCTACTACCATACCCCATTCAATGGCACTTAAATCTTTTGTCTTGCCCATTTACCCTCTGAATGGCACACATACACAATCCATGTCTCAATTGTGTCAATGCTTAAACATCCTTCTTTAACCTGTCTCCCCTTCATCTACACTGATTGAAGTGGATTAAACATCTTACATCAATGAGGGATCATAGTTTTCACCTGGATTGACCCTGTCAGTCTATTTCAAGAAAAGAGCAGGTGTTTCTAATGTTTTGTACACTCAGTGTATATTTTACTTTTAAATTTTAACCTCCCACATGACTGCTTTATGTCAGAAAAAAAAAAAATCAAAGACTTATCGTCAGCTTGGAAAACTGAAACTGTCCGCAGGCAGTCAGTCAAAAAATATGAGCTTGGAAAAAACACAAGCAACCTGAAAGCAAAGGGAAATGACAACCTTGTTCAAACATTTTTGACTACTTTTTAATAAAACAGAGACTCCCAAGCATAAAATCGTAAGTCACTCATGACAAGTTTGTTTTATAAAATTATTTTAATATATTGTCCATCTTAGCCAAAGTTTTTTTAACTTTTAGCTAGATTTATCTCAACCTTTGCTGTAACAACAAAGTCCATAATCTGTTCAATCAAGCTCATGTTTTTAAAATCATATTTGTAGATACTTTATTTCCTTCTTTGAGTCTCCAAGGTTAAATCATGGTAGTTAGATCTTGGTTTTGCTTGGCATATTTTCCAGATCTGATAGAAGATGTAAGACATCTGGCAACAGTCGTACATTGTAACTCTGGTAAAGAGGTGGGAAACATGTCGTTTTAGGCAGTATTACTCATGGAAATATGGTTATCTTATCCTTTGTGACTATGAAATCATAAATTCTAAGAAATATGGAAAACAGCTTTACTACAAATTTTGTCTTTGTTTATGACATATATTTACAACCGTTTTTGATTGGTTGACCGAACCGTATCTGTTCCAAAAGACATTTTCCTGTTTTATTTTCTGTTTCTAAAACATATGCTACTTGTTGGTAAAATGTTAAATCAAATGGAAGGTTTTTCTTTTCTTGGAATGAGCTTTTAAAAGTCTTTTATAAGCCCTCGGACTGATATTTTAAACATTTGTTAATTTTACAGGTTTTTATTTTGGATTGGAAAATAGCTTTTTTTGACCTTACCTAGACATGTTTAAAATGTATTTTTATGGCACAATCTGTAACGCTCTCCTGCTTTGTTTTATAAAGCCAAACTAGTCACCTGCTTGTGAAGATATGTACTGAAAACAAAACAAACAAACAGAAAAAAAAAAATCTAAAGGCTTCCCTTTAAGGTGCTTTGGTATTCTAAATAAAAATGGAAAATAAATGGGAAAAATTGTCCATTCATTGCCTTTAATTATATTTAATATTATGTATTTTTATGTTGGGCTGCACTGGATTGTGTTGTATTGACTTGTATTTTGTACCAAATGGATGCAAATGAGTGACCAAGTTTTTATTCCATTTGCTAATGCATGGACATATTTGAATGCAGTCAGACTAGCGTTCACATTCTTTTACATATTTTATTCACTTACATAATATTCAGTCTGTAGTCTGTCTTTAAGGTTATACATTTATAATACATAGAATGTAACTCGATTACATTACAGGCACACCTTTTATAATAAAGGTATATACAATTCAACATGATGCTCTTGTATTTATCTCCCATAAGTGAGAACTAATTATTCAGTCATTATACCAAATATCACATAATGATGAATGTGAAAGTAATTTTGACAGTGCTCTAAACATTCGAGTTTAATTTTGTTCTTTTAACATAGGATAAAAACTGTGACACTGACAAACATTTAGGTGGTACAGGAGCTGATGAGTGTTAACAGCTAATGTCAAGCTTTGTGCTGTAATAAAAGATTACTATATGCACAAGCAGCTGGTTGCAAAATGTGAGCATACTGAGGAGTGTATTCATGCTTGCTATTGTTGTTATTTTTTTTTACTTGTGAATTAGACCCTATGCTTTATTTCTGCACAATTAAAATACTGCTGTACAACATGAAAATGTAAACCGCTATTCTCCAGCCTTCTAGCATTATTGTGAAAGTCAATTCACTATTTCACACACATAATTTTATACGTAGAAATCTGAGAAATAAAGTTTTATAAACATTTTAGTAAAACATATGTTTTATTTGCTTATTTGAAATATATTCATGTTAACATTTTTAATGATAAGGTTGCTGTAAACTGTGCTGCTTTTTGACATATAATTGATCTTAATTATACTGTTATATTATTTCTGTCTGTACAGTCTGCTTACTGAATCCAAAATGATTACAGGTGCCTAGAAGCAAGTAATGGGAGACATGTTACACTGCAAAAAGCTTGTGGAGTTGAGTTCAGGGACAACAGTACATTAACTTGGAATATCCTCATTTCTACATTTGATATTATGAATATTAGTTTGTGCCAGAAGCAAAAGGTCCATGATTCATATTTAAGATATTTGAGACAACATCAATGGGACAAAAATAGACATAATGTCTCTTCAGTAAGTAATCACAGACTAACTAGAAACATAATTCATGCATGATATGCTAGCTTTCTTATATGAAGCTATAGCTATGTGTTTTTTAGTTTGAAAGGATTCATGATGTTAACAGATTTATAGTAGTTTTTATTTGGAAGTGTGGATTTGTTGAATAAGTTGCTCTATCAGTTTTAATGTTATTTATCAGTTTTGTTTTTACTGGAATGTTTAGTTTGCTTACATTTTTTATGTGTTTTTTACCTCACCCGGGCAGTTGAACTAGCAAAAAACATACAGATTAGTTTAATGGATAAAACGTAGTTTGTATACACTTATAAAAGTTTTGACTTGTTTACAACATGGTGGCCCTTATGCATAAAGCTTACCTTTATTGTGCCAGTAATAGTGTTTAATATGACAGTATTTCATTGGGTGATTCATAAATGCCATTTAAAACATCACTCACTGCGACATTAGAATAACGTGCCCTTAGAGAAAAATTTTCTCATTAGAGTATTATTCATCTGATTCATAAGTCTGTATTGTGCCGTTAATTGACCGTTACCAGCGGGGGAATTAACATCTAGCTCAGACCAGGCGGTGAACAAGATGCATTATTGCATTATGTAATTTTAAGTATTTTGTCATTTGTAATCCATACATTAAATTGCATTGCTAACTCGTCTGAACAGGATAGTCTACTTACTGGTTGGAAAACACAAATCCCGTATAGCTTATTCATTACTCTAAGTTAATGCCAGGCTTCTGTGTGATTGTGTGGACTGTACATCAAGAGGAGGGAGATATCTTGGAACATGATCCAGAAGATTGAAAAAAGCCTGATGTTCATCTAACCAGCTATTTTGGTATTATATGATCTCCCCTTTGACAGTACCAACCTGAAATGGGGTACACCCCACTCTTGTGTATTTTATGTTTTGTCTTGCGTTATTATTGTTTAAAGTGAATGTCTGTGGGGCACGGGTGTTTTAGATCTGCAGGGAAGGATTAATTGCCTTCCCTGCCAAGCAATTAACGTGCAAACTGTACCTGGGCCCAATTGATATTGACAAGCAATCGAGCCCAGACCCAGCTGCATAAAAGAGGGGAAATCACTCTCAGGGTTGGGTGTACGGAGAAAAGGTACATGAAAGAGACACTAAAGTTTTAAAAAGATATAAACAATTGTTACTAGTATTGAATTTAGACCAGCACCATACTCGTTTGTTCCATGTTCACTGTGTTTTGTCTGTTTGTTTTGGCCATAGTGCCATTTGTTTTATAGTGTTTTTTTTTTTTGTTCAAACCTTTATTTATATCAGCATTAGTGCTTCATACTAAACAGCACTGTGTCTCTCTTCCTGGTCTGACGTCATTACAAGCCATCATTGTCACAACAGCATTAACCCAATCAGCTATCTCCTACCATATGTTTTCAGCCACAGAACCTTCTATTTCCAAACAGCTGATCTGTGTTGACAAGTAAGACTTCTTTTAGTACAGCGAGTTTCTGGGGGCGCGAATGTAAGTTCTCTTAACCTCTCACTCATGACCAGCACTTTTTGTACATGAGTCCCTTGCTATAAATTCTAATATGCGTGATATGTCCCCAGTCATAACCAATTTAGTATTAATGGGCCAGTAGTTCGAAATGCAAGATGTGGACTACAATATTCTGAATTTAAAGTCTTTAGTTGCTTCTTACAAAGAAATGAAAGTTTGACTCATGTCAAAAGAAAACGAAAGTAGTAGGTAGGCTATGTTTTACTTGTAGCCACATGTACGCTGCAGTTTTCTATGTAAAGTTAAAAATGATTTATTTCTGTAGAGTGTGCTGTATATGTAAGGTACTGTATAGTATTATAACATGTTAATGAGGCACCATGATCTGCTTTGTGTACTAAGTAGGCTACGGTAATAGAAAATGTGCTAACATTGTTTAGTTTCAATTTAATATTCAGATTTTTTCTTTATCATTGTACGGTATGGGTAATGCAGCAGCATGATTTGTTTTGCTTTATAGGTAGCCTATAGCAAAATTAAAAACAAAGTGCACTGTGCTTTACAGCTACGTCCAAAAGTACATATACTGTGTGTGTATGTATATATATATATATATATATATATATATATATATATATATATATAGAGAGAGAGAGAGAGAGAGAGAGAGAGAGAGAGAGAGAGACTAATAGATGGGCTTCAGTGAGTTACAGGAAAATAATTCCATCTAGGGTTTCTGTGACCTCATAAATTACGAGACCGAAGGTCAAGTAATTTATTAACTGTCACAGAAACCTGAGGTGGAATTGTTTTCCTGCAACTCACTGAAGAGGCCCATCTATTATTTTTTATAATACATGGATACGCTTGTGATGCTAATATTAAAGAAGACAAGGTTCAGCAGTACAGTTTTTTTTTTTTTTTTTTTTTTTTTAAATGTAGTGCTTCAGTGCTGTACAGTGCTTCTATGTCATTATCTGTTAGTGCTTCAGCTTTATTTGGATGATTGCCTTTACCTTGTGTAACATGGCAGGGAAGGGGTTAATAGTTTCCCTGCCAAAAACATGTACAAATGCACATTTTTGTTAATTATTTTATTGTTTAATTATCACCCGCACCTGAGGAGTATTGCAAATTAGGATCAGGTGCAGGGTATAAATAGTCAGCAGCCAGTATACTCAGGGCTGCTGAGTAGAAGGGAGCAGAAGGTGCGCTCTGCTCATGAGCAGTTGGAATTATTGTAAGTTTGGTGTCAAACCTGTGTGGTTCTTTTTGCATGTTGCAGGTAAATGGCGTAGTTGTCCTGCGAGCTAGTCAGGGATCTGCAGCAAATGTTCAGTCAGTGCTCAGAAGCGATGAACATTTCTGTACTGTGGGCGTTATCGAGTGATTGAAAATGAGTCAAATGGGTCACATTTTTCTCTAGAGAAATTATCACTTTTTGACCTAACTACTATGGTATTATGCCTTTGTTTTTCAAATGGTTCAGGATGGAAATTTCACTCTTCAATCAGTACATAAAAATATATATATATATATATATCTAATATATATATATTATATATATATATATATATCTATATATATATATATATTAAACGTGACGTTAATCTTTTCTGTTTTGTATTTGTAATTCATTTACAACAATTTGTAGATTTTATTTTTCACTTTGACATTATGGACTTTTTTTGTGTTGATCAGTGGCAAAAAATCCTAATTAAATCCATTTTGTAACACAATAAAATATGGAAAAGTCTAAGGGGAGGTGAATACTTTTGAGAGCCACTGTGTGTGTGTGTGTGTGTGTGTATATATATATATTGTGGCAGAGCACAGCTCTGCTCTTTAGAAATTGGCAGGGATGGGGTTAAATTCCCCTACCTGCCTGGGTTCATTGTATTCAGGTGGCTGGGGTTGATTAGATGATTGGTTTAATTAATGATCAATCAGCACCCAGCCACCTGACATAAAAGGAGGCCTCTGCTTCCCATTAAGGGGGAGGGAGCTGAGGAAGCAGGTTGGTTTTTTGGTTGTTTGGACAGTTTGAATCCAGTGAAGGCATTGCCCAGCCTGGAAATTGTTATTTTTGTAAGTTTTGCGTGCTTTTTGTGTTTAAATTGCTTTGTTTTGGCCCTTGTGCCCTTTCATTTTTGTGTTTATAATAAAATAGTTATTTTTTTGATCTGCAGTCTGTTTCGGGGCCTCTATCCACTCGCCAGCCTGCCACATTTATATATAGTCAGCACTTGGATATCCATTACCCAGATACACGTCAGTCACGTTTTACCGTCCAAATTAATGCACTTACCCATTACGTGTGATTTGCAACTTCATCAGTTTTCTGATACAAAGCCCATCTCTTCAATGTTACAACTGACTTGTTTTCTTTTTTTTTCTGGCATGGCAAATTAATCTGTCTTTATTGTGCACTGCAGTTACACAGCGCTTTCTCCAAATACAAAGCAAATGAGATAAGGCACGGTAATGTAAAATTTAAATCAATAAACCTTTTTAGATACTATGATGCAGTTTTTTTTTTTTTAATCTGTAATTTTTTTGCATTTTACATTTTAAGCAGTTCTGTGCATGGGTAACATTTTGATTTCATTTTGCTGTTGGCACGTTAATGGGGAATTTTACATACTGCTACAATACGTATTTTAAAAGTATACTGTTTTAGTTCACGTGTCGTCTCTTTTGGCAAGTAACATTTTCAGAATCATATGACTCTGAATTAAAATACTACTTATGTTGAAAATATAGTACTGTACCAACAAAACATTCCCTGAAAGAGAAGATGACCAACAACAGATATTTTTGGCCTGCCTGTATTTCTGAACTTTTTATGTCAAAGCTGCCGATAGGCCCTTCTGCGGAGTGATGCCTGGGTCCCGCCTCTCGAGGGATCAAATAGTCACTGTGCAGAATGCTTGATCTCTTTTTGCCTCGAAGCCGCGTAAGCGACTAAAGCGACCTTGCTGGTTGGTGGTCATCTTCTCTTTTAGGGAACCAGGTTTACAACTGTAACCTAATGTTCTCACTCAATTCGAATACGACCACCAACGCATACTTTTGGGAAAGTGTACCAAAGCCATCGCGAGGGAGTATGAGCGGACAGCTAATGAAAGATACCTCAACCAGGCATAACCTATAAGGTCAGCGATGAGAGTGTGCAAGCTCAAGGACTCTTGTGCCCAATGAAGGCACTGAGGGATCTACCACATTAACACGGTGGAACCTCGTAAAAGTAGGCGGTGTAGTCCAGCTAGCCGCAGTACAAATCTTGTACAGTGAGGCTCCTCTAAAGAGGGCCGAAGAAGTGGCCGACCAGGTGGGGGTAAGCTGGCATTATCATACGCAGTCAAGACTGTGTCCGCAATCCAGCGCGACAGCCAGGGACTGCAGTCCACCCTGCTGTTTGACATACACTACTACCAATGTAGACTAAGACATGTCTCCCGTGGAGCTCCGGGAGAAAGTGCTAGAGAGCGAGGTGATCCACCCACAGTTCCAGCATGTTTATGTGAAGGGATGTCCAGGGGCCCGACCAGGACCCGCAGACTCCTCTGCCCTCCCAGACTGAACTTCAACTCATGTTGGAGACGTCTGTCATCACCTGACGATTCTTTCGTTCTTTTTTTTCTTGGTCCACCAGTCAACTGAACCAGCGGTTTTGCAATCGCTGAATATCCTTCAATATCCTGGTAGTATATCGCCATTCCCAAAAAAGATCTAATCTTCATTGGGCATGGTGTACGCCCATCTGTTCCAATCAAATATTCCTTCGTAACAGAAGAGATTGAGCCCACCTTCCCTGGGTTAGTCGACACTAACACTAACAAGGTGTACTTCCAGTCGTCCTCATTAAGAGGGATGTTGTAAAAATTGGAAGTCATATCCATTGTACTAAACAGCGTGTTCCCTCCTATGGATGCAAGGATGTCTGCTTGATGAGGAAGCAGATGTGCATCCTAAGCCAATGGAAATCATTGCACATTCTCCACTCTTCTTCCATAATAGGACTAGAGGCTAAGCAAACTCAGTGTACAACTTCCGTATAATATCTTGTTCTTCCATTTCGTCTTAACTTGTGGTAATGGGCAGGTGACATTCTCCAGTATGGGAGTCTGAATGGCTTGTTGTCAATCAAATGTATGTGGCGTACAAAATCTGTCACTTCGCCACAGTGCAATCTGTGTTTAGGGAACACATCTTCATATTTCCCAAGCAGGTCAACTAACTTGGCTTTCCAGTATGGAGACATATCAGCAGATGTTATGTGGATGTCCTGCAACCCGAGCTTCTGTACCTTCAGAAGGAACTGCTGCTCATCAGGGGCAGCTAGGACTGCATGTCTCCTATCAGATGAATCACTAGTAGATGAAGACCTTCTCAAGACATGTTACTCCAATCAAGCAACCTTTGACCCTGAACTTGGATGCTATAGTTTGTGGTCCACCACTACAGAGGATTCAAAATCCTCAAGGGCCAAACAGGTATACATGTCAGCAATCTGGGCATTTCTCCTAACGTCACAGGCTTGGTGGAGGGGTTGGTCACTTTCATTGGGACCCACCTGTTACCCACAGAGGAGTGACTACCCATCCTACTAAGATATTTCTGGGCTTGATTGATGCGGTGGTGGGCTCCACCAGTACTGTGCTGCCAACAAGATGTTCACTCTGAGGCTAAAGGGTGACTGCATACTTCAACTTTATATAGCCCACTTTATCAGGAATGGCGTGCCCTCTCCAGCGATCCAGACTAGCGAGTACTTGCAGGAACTGACAATCACTCTCATTAACCAATGAATCTGGGGTCATCAAACCCCAATACCCATTAGTCTGCATGAACTATTAAACAATGTGCCTAATCACATTTGTCTCCAATATTAAATCATCCTTCTGGCTGGGCACTACCAAGGTGTGTACCTTGATTTCAAAGGTAAACTGGCTGATTTATTAGTCCCTTGTGTAGTTCGCTCTTGTACGCACTCCACCATTCTAATCATTCTTTCTAATGTTGCTGATTCCATTGAACTGGTAGTCTGTAATGTTGAGGCTACAAGTTTGGGACACAAAACGGGGCTTCCTTGGGTCAGTTGTTGCTCATCACCATCACTCATAATGGTACTATTTTGTTTTCTAATCTGCTCGGTGGAAGCAAAGCAATTTGCTTTCCTCCTCTGCTCAAGTTGATATTCATCCAGCCATTCCTGTATCTCACTTGTTGTCCACCTTCACTACATCCCTCACCCTTCCCAGTAGCCTATTTATAATCTCACCAGCATATTCACATACCCTGTACCCCTTTTTCTTAAGTCTAAGTGGTAAGAAGAGGCATTAATATTAACATGAGTTTTACTCATGTCAAGCTCTGGTTGGATGGAAGGAGCATGCTGTATGTTTACAAATCTGATCTTCCCTGTGGACCATGGCTGACTGGCAGGGTCAGTGAACTTAACCCTAATACCCCTCTCCCGATCATGTTAAACACCTTGGACTCACTGCTAGGTAACAAAGTGCTATCCCAAGCAACAAAACTACCCTTTGGGGGTGGGGGGGAGCAACTATGTACTTTTATACAATTTAAAAAAAAGATACACGCACCCTACACAAACATTCGTTTGACCCATGGTCCGTGCTGTAGTAATATCTAGATATATCTAACATTATCAGCGGGTGAATGCAGCAGAACCTGCAGTTTGTGGAGATTGTAAAAAATAAATAAATAAATACATTTCTGTTTTGGCTAGATAGTTGTTAGCTTGGTTTGTTTTTATTCACTATTAATTAAATTCTATTCCTTGAAAAAAGGAAAGAGAGAACTAGACTGGTATTACTTTTTTAATATTTTTTCGGAACAGGGGAAGTTAGCAGGATAATGTTCCTGTGTGGGGGTAGGGGTACAGGCAGGCATGAACGCTTTTAAGTTCAACACTAACCTTAAATACAATGTTGTTCCTGTTATAAAGCAGTAGTATAAAATTGGAAGCAGTGGTATTTAAAAATAACATAAGCCAGTTTTCACTTTAGTGAAGTAGGCTACAATATTTGTTTTAATTAAAAACTGTTATTTATTTAAATTAATGTTCAGCGTTCATATTGAAACTTGTTGTGTACTACTCATTCAATCCAACCAAATAGTGTAGGAATTTGCTTGTATCTTTCAAGACTTTTTTCAAATCAAGTAAGCTTATTTGTGTATAAAAAACTACAGTAGATTCGCAGCTATTCTATTGCAGCCAGTGTCATCTTAATGGCACATACGCAAATTGTAAAGTAATTAAATGTCCCTGGCAGTGGAATGTCTCTGTTTGATGCACACAAGAACTTGCAAAATGGATAAAACTGTGTTGAGAAGTAAGAAAACGCATTTGAGATCAAACAATGTAATAACATTTTTAACTTTCATAGCTGAAGAGGTGCTGGGGCTATACCTCGTCAAGCCTAAATAACGAGTCTTCATTTTGCAAAAAGTTGCAATGGTTATATCTCTTGAGAGAGTTGCAGTTGATTTTCTGTGTTAGTTCATGTTAATTTATTAATTTCCGCAGCGCTGTGATAATTGCAGTTTCTCCACAACTCTTTTAGATTTCACTCACTTGCAAATTTATGCAAAACATTCACAACACAAACAGAGTTGCGAGAAAGATGAGAAAATCCGCAAGACCTTTGAATATTTGCCCCTTTGTAATTTACTTCTCAGCCGTTGCTGAGTACCTGACCATCTGGTTCACATTGAGGTTCTGGCGCTCCTTCGATGATCGGTAGATCCACCAATGTGATGTCACAGCGCCAATGTAGAGGCGCCCAAATCACAACACCACATGTAGCAGCTCAGCACCCTCTTTCACACACACTGCGAAACACTTCGGCTTGCTCTGCCTCACTGCTGTTAATAACTGACGCTCTGCATTGTGTTATTTTTTGTTTTATGACTGTCACCCACCGAACCATTAGGATATCTCACACCGGCACCAGCTAGTCTTGGAACCTGAAATGTATTGAATATCTGGGAAAAATGAAATAAATAAAAACATAATAAAACGGTTGTACATCTCAACTCCATGCTCTTATTCAACATCGTTCAGGAGGAAGACTTTTTAGTGAAAGAGCAACTACATATTACATTAAAATATATAATGATTCAGCATCATATTCTCTTTATAAAGAAAATAAGGGCATTCAGAATTAAAATAAAACACCCATACTTTTATAAATTAACTCCAGTGCACTCACATTAATATACAATAATAGATTTATACTTAAAACAATTAGCATAATAAAGCAAAATTACATACCTATGAAAAATTAAAGAAATAAAAACACAATAAAACAGCGAGACATGTCTGTCCATGCTCTTATTCAACATCAAGAAAGAGAGCAGCAGAAAAAAAAAAAAAAACAATACAGTAATCTATCGCATATCCGACTGCTGTAGGACCAGAGTAAGGGCGGCTATGTAAAAAGACTATCACCTAAATATTAAACTGATACATTATTGTTATTCTAATTACTGCCTTCTGTATGTTGCCTAAACCTGTATACAGTAACCCATATTATTATTATTATTATTATTATTATTATTATTATTATTATTATTACAACCTAGTATAACCTACTTTTCATAAACGTGTA
The DNA here is from genome assembly GCF_017654505.1 of Polyodon spathula. Lineage (NCBI taxonomy): Eukaryota > Metazoa > Chordata > Actinopteri > Acipenseriformes > Polyodontidae > Polyodon > Polyodon spathula. Next base: position 25,240,777 of record NC_054539.1, read on the forward strand.
TATACGTAAACGGAGTATATAGTTAAGCGGATTGGTGATCTTCGATCATAATTCTTATAAAATATGACTATACTGGTAACAAAATGAATTATGCTGAAGTCCTAAGTATTTCCGTTTCTTTGAGACTTCACTTACTGTAATTCAGGCCAATAAATTGTTTTACTTGAATAAGAAAACACAGAACCATCAGTTTATACTGTATTTTATTTAAATGTAGAGATGTTCAAAAAATGGCAAACAGTGCACAGTGATGCACATTCACAAAATACATCCTTATTTTCCAGGAATTAAATGGAAATAATTGTTACTAATTGCTATAGGTATGTCACATACTATTAAAAGTACTCATTTATATTCATCACACATCTACATGTTATTTTAGCCTTCTTAAAGATTGAATAGAACTTGTTGTCTACATACCTTTTAAGTACTTATATAGGAGGCTGTGTGGTCCAGTGGTTAAAGAAACAGGCTTGTAACCAGGAGGTACCCAGTACAAATCATAAGAACATAAGAACATAAGAAAGTTTAAAAATGAGAGGAGGCCATTCGGCCCATCTTGCTCGTTTGGTTGTTAGTAGCTTATTGATCCCAAAATCTCATCAAGCAGCTTCTTGAAGGATCCCAGGGTGTCAGCTTCAACAACATTACTGGGGAGTTGATTCCAGACCCTCACAATTCTCTGTGTAAAAAAGTGCCTCCTATTTTCTGTTCTGAATGCCCCTTTGTCTAATCTCCATTTGTGACCCCTGGTCCTTGTTTCTTTTTTCAGGCTGAAAAAGTCCCTTGGGTCGACACTGTCAATACCTTTTAGAATTTTGAATGCTTGAATTAGGTCGCCACGTAGTCTTCTTTGTTCAAGACTGAACAGATTCAATTCTTTTAGCCTGTCTGCATATGACATGCCTTTTAAGCCCGGAATAATTCTGGTCGCTCTTCATTGCACTCTTTCTAGAGCAGCAATATCTTTTTTATAGCGAGGTGACCAGAACTGCACACAATATTCAAGATGAGGTCTTACTAGTGCATTGTACAGTTTTAACATTACTTCCCTTGATTTAAATTCAACACTTTTCACAATGTATCCAAACATCTTATTAGCCTTTTTTATAGCTTCCCCACATTGTCTAGATGAAGACATTTCTGAGTCAACAAAAACTCATAGGTCTTTTTCATAGATTCCTTCTCCAGTTTCAGTATCTCCCATATGATATTTATAATGTACATTTTTATTTCCTGCGTGCAGTACCTTACACTTTTCTCTATTAAATGTCATTCCAACGTCAATCCCAGCTCAGCCATTGACTCTTTGTGCTCTGTCTTTCGGGCGAGATGTTCTTGTAAGTGACTCTGCAGTTGATGCATAGCTCATACAACCTTGTCTCGTATCTTGTAAATGTAGGCTTTGTGATGGTGGTCCACTATGAAAGGCGCTATATAAAGATTATTATTTAACAAATGCTGTGTTTATTTTAGCGCAATCTAGTCTTTTACAGTCTCAATGAAAAGTCTTTCAGTTTCCTTTTTTGCAGCCATTTTATTGTGGGATGTATTGAAAGTTTTCACATTCCAGCCACATGTTATACCAAATAGTGTCTTTGAAGAAAAGTGTCTCATTTGAATTAAATTCAGTTGCACATGCCTAGTTTATATTTTTCCCATCTTTGAATTTTGTCTGTCAAAAAGGGTCTAATTTTAATGGTTTTGCACTGAATGTATTCACTACACCTGCAATTCTTGAACCTGAACCTGCTGATACCTCATACATCTTAACTTTAGGTCTATTATATACAACTTTATCTTTTTTTAAATAAAAATATGTTTCTAAAAAAGTGTCAGTGAGAACTATTTTTGCACCCTCAGCACATGATTCCGCACACTGAAAGGCAAACGGAGACGGTATTCTGCTTGCTACAGCAGTAAATGCACTAATTAGCAGTATAATGTTCTCTGATCTTCAAAAACAATGAATGTAAAACAATTAAAATATCAGATTAATACAACTATACAATATATTGCACAGTATTACTTTATTGTGATGGATTGTGACCTAGAGTGCCAAATACTGCTAGGAGACACTATTTGGCATGCAATGCACAATGCACATGCTCAGTCAACTGTGAAAAAGTATCACAGCTAAAACAGGAGTATACACTTGGGGTACATTTGATGATGCAACAGTGGTAATCGTTTTGGATTTTGGAATTTAATACACTTTTGGGGTAGAATTCACTAAATCACTAAATATTTTACATGTGTTTCAGAGGCCATTCTCTCCCATTTAATTTAAAGCAACTTAGACTTTAATCTTCTCAGCATGTGTGTAAATCTCTGTCTTTCTCTCTCTCTCCCTGTCTTATTGTGCCTTATATCGTTACGCAAGCAGGGTACGAAAGCACAAGAAGGTTGCCAGGGCTATAGAGAGGAAATTTAGTAATTAAAATGAAGGATCTACTGTTGAAAGGAGCCCTTTTTTCTGGAGTTGTTACGGACTTTCCTCTCTGAACCCTATAGTATATTACACGCAGGATGAAATCTATTAATCTAGGAACTAAAAGAATATTAAACACATGCAGATCTTTGGTGTACAAGTGGTGAAAATTCTGAAATATGACTGAAATTACAGCCTATTCCCCTGTGGTATTACTTCTGAAATGAGTCCTATTTGAACCGTGTCCACGTTAGCTCCTTACTTAAGTAGAATTGGGGGGGAGGGGGGTATAAACATTTGCTTTGTATTTAACTATTCATCTGTTCTTTGGAAACTTGTTGGAGGAAGTCAGGGAGGGTGCATGAGAACCTTTTCTTTATGAACTGCCATTACTCACGAGTATGGTTGCCTTGAATACACATGTGTTTGGCACTCCTGGAATTAGTTAATGTCAAATTAACAAATGGTCGGAGAATTCAACCATTCCCATTTTAATTCCTGTTTTAAATAATATGCCTTTGCCTTTCCAGCATGTGCATATTACTAATATTTTGGTAAATTACTGTATAACACAAAATGCACAATAACTATGAAAAAAAAGGTTTTAATATGGAAAAAAAAAAACAACCAAAAAAAACCCCACTATGGTCTGTAATGGAAACAATTATGTTTCTTTTTTTCTGAGAGGAACAAAAACCTTGCTATGGCAAGTATAGCATATGGTATGTCCACCACTTGGTGACGACAATATTTATCTGTCCTATCGATGACTGCATACATGTGTGGAAAGTCCAGCTGGAGAGGCACACGTGTGTCACAGACTGCACATGAGTAAGTATGGTTGGAAAGAATAGCAGCAGGACCAGTCTTTCTTTGTCTGTGCTTTTTGGTTAAGTCAGTGATTCTCTTCTCCTCAAACTCTGCCAAACCCTGATCACATAGGTCACACCAGTAAAGTAGATTTAAAGCCAAGGCCTAGACGTTGTTGTGGTCTATATTGCACTTCTTCAGTGTTGTTTTGAGTGTCTTTGTAGCACTTGCGGGGGGATGGGTCATTTTTTGGCCCCCAAAAAATCTGCTTCATTAAATAGGCTTCTATACCCATCATGCCACACCTGCCACTTGATGCCACTGATCTTCCTTAGGCATCTGAGGTGAAAACTCTCCAATGTAATAATATGGCTGCGATAGGGTATCCGCACTTCAGCCCCATAAAGCAAGATGAAGAGCGATCTTGGTAGGAGGTTTGAGGCCTCTCTGATTATATAGGCTTTTTGTAAGACACCTAAAGGCAGAGCTTGCCTTAGTGAAAATAGCACAGATGTCATCTTCTATTGTGGTGCTCTGTGACAGAGTGCTACCAAGGTAGGTAAACTTATTAACTCCATTGAAGGTGATCATTACTTTGGATACAGACCAAAAAATGGTGTATCAGATAGTCCCATGCACCACAGAGATATAAACAAAGGAGATAGCTGCTTCTGCATCCAGCACTCAAAGAATATCACAGACATTTGAATCAATCCTTCTGAATCATAATATGTAAATTCAAATCAAACCAATCAGAAGTATTAGTATTTTTTATTTTATCGTATCACTGCCAAAATTGTTCCGATGTGCTTGACAATCACACAAGCAAACACTATTGAATGCGTACATTGAAATGATACAACATGAAGCCATTGTGCCTTCATATGTTAAGTGGGTTTTCAGGCCATTTCTTTAACAGCTGCAATTTAATTTGTTTTTGTTGCTTCTCTGTCTGCTATTTCACATACACATGAATATACTTCCAATAATGTAGACCAAGATATAAATTTTCTTTTTTCATTTACAGCTTAGTAAAAAAAAAAAAAAAAAAAAACTGGTAGATTATTAGTTTTGCTCAAATCCTTACACCAAAAAAACCCCCCAAAATACACACACACACTTTCTGAAAGAATACTATTTTTAGCATTTAAAAATGCACTGATTAAACATTCACTTCACCAGCAGACTTTGTGAAATCCAGTTGAACTTGCTTACCCTAAATTATAAAACACATGGCAAGAGGGTTTTAAGAAAAGCTTTAATTACAGGAAACAGACAAGTGCTTTATTTAATGCTTCTTAACAGGGTGACAGACTTTAGTAAAAATACCCTGAAAATTTTTTTTATATATATATATGTCACCTTTTTGCTCACCACACAGGCTCTCACGGGTTCTTCTCCCTTCTAAATCACGACCCAACACACAGAATTGTACTGAAACAGCACTCACGCGCACTTTTAATAAACAAAATTAAACAAAACACAAAACAAACACCTAGCTCCTATTTGGAGCACTAACTGAACATTCTCTAGGAACCTAACTACTATCCCAGACAGCTAATCTGTTTACCGGTCCCCAAAACAACAAACTTTCAAAGGTTTCACACAATCGTACTTCAATACGACTGCTCACACACACAGTCGGGTTCTTCTCTCAGCAGCAGCCTGGAACAGGCTGGCTGCCTCTCTTAAATACCCTGCACCTGGCTCTAATTTACAATTACCACCAGGTGCAGGGGATAACTAAACAATAAAACAATTAATCAATTAAACCCCATAACACCCAAATGTGCATTCTCACATAGTTTAGCAGGGAAGGATTTTAATCCCCTCCCTGCTATCTCACTATATATATATATATATATATATATATATATATATATATATATATATATATATATATATATATAATTTTTTACAATGGAAAAGTGACCTATATTTTTACTTTTGTAACACTTAGTGTGTGAATCAACCAGAAAACTTAGATTTTTGTTTGCTTGAATTAACATTTCATCAACATAATAGGCCCTTTGTATTTATTTTTTGTTGTTTTATGAAGAAGTATGAAATCGCCTTGGTGCCCTTGGGTTGGTTTTATATTTTGAATATCTGCCCCCTAGAACTGCTTTGGTGTCTCTGAATTTTCACACCCCAATGAACGCAACATTGCCTTACCCTTCATGCCTTGAGACATGTTGCCTTTGTCTTGCACCCAGGCAATTGTACCATCATGAAAGGCATGGAACAGGTTGATCATTTTATTTGGGTATTAGTTCTTGCAAGATCTGCCACTAATCATCTCTGTTGACGGTGTCAAAGGCCTTAGTTAGGCCCACATTTTTTTGTATCTGCCGAGCAGCAAAGGTCATGTCTACAGTACGCCAACCACAGTGGAGACCGCACTGGCTTTCTGGTACCTTGTCAACAATATGTGCAGTAAAAAGGCAGTAAGAGCAGTAAAAAAGGTTTGAAATCTAGTTGTAACCAATATCATATTTATAATTAAAATACGCGTTTGCTATAACATGAGCTGCTTTTGAAATTTCAAATTTGAGACCTGTGTAGCTAATTGAAGTGCATAATCAGTAAGTATTTTGTTAGATACAATAAACTTTAAAATCATTGAATTCTTTTTTTAAAAAATAATTTGCGCTTCAAAATAAGACCCTATATAATGTGTGATGTTACATTAGTTTATCTAACTATTTAACCATCTGGACTAGATCTAAATTAGTGCCTCAGAATTTTAGGAATAAATACATTTATCACAACTTAATTAATTTTGTCTGGAGAATCCTATGTGCTGGAACTGAACAGTTTTCCACATTCTGTTTAAACTGTATGGTCAGTGTGACCTTTCATCTACGCCATCCCATCCCACTTCCTCTCTGTTTATATATAATGCAGAGAAAGTGGGACTGGTCAAGATGAAAAGTCATATTGTCACATGATTTGAATGGAATAAGTAAGGCTGTTCAGTGCCTAGCAGTTAGGATTCTCCAGACAAGCTTAAAAATGTTGGAGCAACAAACCCCAAAACCCAGAACCACTCAAAATGATTACAAACACAAACCCCTAAACTGCCAGCAAGTTTAAAGTTTAGAGTTTCCTCACTGGACAGAACTGTGTAGTTTATGATGTGGTCCTCTTGACCACCCAAAGAGCTTATAATAGACAGGTTTATACCATAAAAGACAACTGTACGTCTTAGCTTATCTAAGACAGCATACGGAAGCTGCAATCAGACAGACTGCACCTTCCATATACTCTCTCTTAGGAAAAAAAAAAAAAAAAAAAGCTTTCTTTTTAACATGTTTAGTGAATAAACAGTTTCTGTAAGAATATGTTGATATGACAGATTTTGCTATAGTAAGCAGATGTTTGTGTGGAAAACAACCTTTGCATTGGACGAATCTTGCTAATTGGATTGAGATCAACACTTCTTTTCTGCACAGCCTACTGATAGATTCCCATCCTCTTAGCACTGTAACACAGTTTATGGCTGTGTGCCCTAATAATTCACTTTCTGCAACTGCATATTTTTCTCCACACTTTTATATGCAATGTAACTGACTTAATGACCACTTACACTTGTCTTCATTTAATGAAGACTACAGCTAATGCAGCTAGAGATTTCTTTAGCCGGTGTTCACGTTTACAACTTTTGTATACCATTTAATGTTTAGCATTTGGGAATTTAGCAACTACAGTTGTGACTTATATAGCTGCTCCAAACATTGTGGCTTGTGGGCTCTGATATTTAAGAGACAAAAATATATAATTATGTAGTCTGATATCATTCAGTATGATTCTCAACATCTGTGTGCTAATTAAGAAAATGACTGTAGCTCTTTTCAACACAAGGTGGTTAAAAATGAATTTTCTCTGACAGATGTAACTTTCTATATGAGTAGCAGAATTCATTAAGCATTAACGAAATAGAGGCCATTTAAAGTCATCTGGATTAAATAACACCCAACCTTCCAATTATTTTTTTTACTGTACAAAATTATTTCTATGACAAACACTTGACAAGGGTGGGTTCTCCCTAGGAGATTAACTAATAGGGACTTTGCCCTTTGAACATGATTAAATATTGTACAACGATTCGCTACAAATTCATTTCCAGTAGTCTGACAGGGGTCTTCTTTAACGTGTCAGCAATTTGGGGTGATTTCATCTCTTCTCACCAGATTACATCTTACATGATGATGTTATCCCCTATGACTCAATATTGTGCTGGAAAACTAAAATAATGAAATGTTTAATTTAACTAAGATCCTTAGGCACCCATAATGACAGAAAATACTTACTGAAGAGCTAAGAGTTTTAAAGTCTATTACAGTGCATGTAAGTCGAATTTACACTTTGAAATATTCCATCCCAAACTCACAATATTTCTTCTATAAATTGCGCATTGCACCATGCAGCTACTGCAGCTCAGGTGCAAATGATTTGTTTGAAAGGTCACAAAATTAGTGAAATGGTTTCAGCCTGTGTGTACTCAAAGTGGTTTAACTTGCAGATAATTTCCCTCGGGTATATTAAGACTTTCAAGCTGCAACTCACATAATGATCCAACAAAGCAACCGTAAAGACCAAGGAACTTTCGAAACAAGTCAGGGGTAAAGTGATAGAGAGGCACAGAACAGAAGGGTACAAGAAAAAAGCGCTGATTAGCCCTCTCAGCACAATGATGTCCATCATTAAGAAGTGGAAGATGCATCATACCACCCAGACACTACCCAGATCAGGTCACCCTCTCAAACTGAGCAGCTGGGCAAGCAGGAAACTAGTTTGGGATGTCACTCTGAAGCCAACAATGACCTTGAGAGATCTGCAAAGTTCTATGTCTGAGATGGGAGTCAGTGTTCACACATCAACAATAAGCTGGTCCCTACACAAAGTTGGCAAGAAAGAATCTATTACTCAAAAAGCATCATCTTAAAGCATGTATGGAGTTTGCAAAAAGGCATTTCGATGATACTACAGACATGTGGAAAAAAGGTTTTGTGGTCTGACGAGACAAATTGAACTCTTCGGTTTAAATTCCAAGCGTTACGTCTGGCGCAAGCCCAACACTGCACATCACCCAGTCAACACCATCACAACTGTCAAGCATGGTGGTGGCAGCATCATGTTATGGGGGTACTTCTCTTCAGCAGGGACTGGGAAGCTTGTCAGGATAGAGGGGAGAATGGATGGTGCAAAGTACAGGTGAATCCATGAGGAAAACCTATTTGAATCAGCCAAGACTCTGAAACTGGGAAGGAAATTCACATTTAATCAGGACAATGACCAGAAGCACAAAGCCAAAGCCACACTGGAGTGGTTGAACAAGAAGATAATTAATGTTCTTGAGTGGCCCAGTCAAAGTCCTGACAATCAAAAGTTTATGGCGAGACTTGAAGATTGCAGTCCATCGACGATCCCCAACAAACTTATCAGAACTAGAGCATTTTTGTCATGAAGAATTGGCAAAAATTTCACCATCCTACTGTGCAAAGCTAGTAGAGACCTATCCAAAAAGATTCATAGCTGTAATTGCTGCAAAAGGTGCTTCTATCAAATACTGACTTAAGGGGTTAAATACTTATGCAACCAGTACATTTCATTTTGTACATTTTCTTTGCAAGTTTTGCTGACATTTAACCTCCTCCTCATATAACAATGTTCAGTTTGTTCAGTTTAACCACTACAGGTTTGAATAAAAAAAGTTTGTTTGGAAAACTGTATACACATTATTTGTAATTCAACAAAATGTGGCATTATTGGTAGGGGGGTAAATACTTCTGCAAACCACTGTATGTGTGTGTGTGTGTGTGTTTATATATATATATACACACAGTGCCTATAGAAAGTCCACACCCCCTTGAACTTTTTTCACATTTTGTTGTGTCAGTTCCTCAGAGTTTTATGCATTTAAATGATGATTTTCTTCGACTTATCTACACACCATACTCAGCACTGTTAAAGGGAAAAAAAAAAAGGTTTTTATTGAGAAAAAAATTATATACTACAAATACAAAACTGAAAGATCAGTATTGGATAAGTCTCCACTCCCCTGAGTAAACACCTGGTGGAAGCACCTTTGGCAGCAATTACAGCTGTGAGTCTGTTGGGATTGGTCTCTACCAACTTTGCACACCTAGATTTGGCAATATTTGACCATTTTTCTTTACAAAACTGTTCAAGCTCTGTCAAGTTCCTTCGGGAGCATTGATGGATAGCAATCTTCAAGTAATTCTGTCCCAGTGTCAGTTTTCTTGCAGAGGGCAGCAGGTTTTCCTTAAGGACTTTTCTGTACTTTGTTCCATTCATTTTCCCTTCTATCCTGACAAGTGCCCCAATCCCTGCTGATGAGAAACATCCTCATAACATGATGCTGCCACCACCATGCTTTACAGTAGGGATGATGTTCTTTGGGTGATGCGCTGTGTTGGGTTTGCGCCAAACATAACGCTTTGCATTTAGGCCAAAAAGTTGCATTTTAGTTTTATCAGACCACAAAACTTTTTGCTACATGGCTACAGAATCTCCTGGTTTTTTTTTTGCATACTTCAAATGGGATTTAAGGTGGGCTTTCTTAAGTAAAATATAGGCCAGATTTGTGGAGTCCTTTTGTATATTGTTAACACATACACACTTTGACCAGTCTTGGCCAAAAAAGTCTGTAGCTCTTGCAAAGTTGCCATTGGCTTCTTGGTAGCCTCTCTGATCAGTCTCCTTCTTGTTCGATCATCCAGTTTGGAGGGAAGGGCTGATCTAGGCAGAGTCTTGGTGGTGCCATACACTTCCACATCTTAATAATCATCTTGACCGTGCTCCAAGGAAATTCAAGGCCTTTGATATTTTTTAATACCCATCCCCTGATTTGTGCCTTTCACCATGTCCCTGAGTTCTTTTGAAAACTTCTTGGTGCTCATGGTTGAGTCTTTGCTTTGAAATGCATTACCCAGCAGAGGGAACCTACAGGAACTGCTGAATTTATCCTGAAATCATGTGAATCACTACAATTTAACACCAGTGGAGGCCACTTAAGTTGGTGTGTGATTTTGAAGGCGATTGGTTAAACCTGAACTAATTTAGGATTGCTATTACAAGGGGGGTGGACAGTAATCCAGCTAAGCTATTTCAGTTTTTATTTATAATTAATTTTCTACAAATTTCTAGAATATTTTTTTTCACTTGGAAGTTGTGGGGTAGGGTGTGTAGAAAATGAAAAAAAAACTATTTTAATGCATTTTAATTCCAGGCCATAAGGCAACAAAAGGTGAAATATTTTAAAGGGGGTGTAGGTTTTCTAAAGGCACTGTGTGTGTGTGTGTGTGTGTGTGTGTGTGTGTGTGTGTGTGTGTGTGTGTGTCTATATATATATATATATATATATATATATATATATATATATATATATATATATATATATGTAGTGCTGGTGGATAAAAGACCCTGAGGGCAGCAACTTGGTGGCCTCATGAAAATCACTCCACGTTCTTTGGTATTTTAAATAGAGAATTGTAAACTTTATTGAATTCACAATGAAACAGTCCTGAATATATTAAAAGGCTTGGGTGATAGACCCTAAACAAGACAGAACTGAAGCACACCATACATTTGTAGTTAAACTTTGTCATAAAGTTTCTTCCTATTTCCTCATTCTACCTGAAGTGGCTGCTTCCTTTCTTCCATGTTTGCAGTGAAAGCAGCATACTTCTAAGTCTCTAATTAGTAATTTATAAGTATTTGTTAAGCCAACGTGACTTCCTCTGTAAAAATAATCAAGGCTGCTTCATCTTAATTGTTTGTGTACCCACTACTATACTGCAGCAATAGTTTACCTGACTACTTAAATACAAATTACTAACTAATCTGCATTATCTCCCTAGATCACAACACTAATCAATGGCAGACTTGACAGTTTGAAATCATAGTTACCATGCTATCTATTAAAGTAAGGATTGGATTATTATAGTTAGACACTAAAAGTACACTATACAACACAAGAATTCACACACACACACACTCATAACCTTTATAAAGGTAATTAAGGGCTTAGTTGTGGTATGATATTTTTTACAATTTAAAATGTAAAGGAATATAAAGCTTGCAGTTGCCTGATAGCCGCTTGAGAATAACTTCTAAAAAGCATGAAAGAATGACCTACAACTAAGGAAACTTTAGAAACCAAATGATATAACTAAAATGATGAGATAGTACTTAAAGAATAAAAATTCAACTGACAGGGGAAAAAAACTTAGTGATTACCCTTGTCTCAAACAGCTAGATTAAATAAACTATTTGCTAGATGAAAATATTCAGGAGTAAATGATGAAACCTTGTGATAAAAAATCAATGGCATTCAAAAATAACCAAGCAGTACCTTTCTGGTCATATATATATATATATATATATATATATATATATATAATATATATATATATATATATATATATATATATATATATATATATAACTCAGGGGTGAAGACTTCTAATTGGAAAATTAACCTTTTGCATTTTCCTGCATTTCCTTTTGACAAAAAACAGGCACAGTTCCCTCACATTCTAAAGATACTTGTGTCAGGCAACAAGAGAAAAAAATCAACAGAGTTTACATCTGTTCCAGATAAGATAAAATATTTCTCAAAAGCAAAATAAGCAGAAAGAATAGTGTACATAGTACACGGTAGAGCTGCATATATCTTAATGGCCGTGAATGTGCTTGATGTATGCACAAATAAATCAGATACACCTGTCTACAAATGGGATGAGAGCTGGATGTTAAGTAAATTTCAGCTGAGCCCTAAGCCAAACTGAACTCCAAAGTTGCACAGTAAGAAACAAAGAAAGGTCTGGCAGAGAACAATTTACTGCAAGCACATTATCAATCGACAATCAGTGTTAGGCAACCCTTGTGGAGAAAGCACTTGGATTCAACTGCATTAAATGAAACACATAATGCAGTAACAGAAACAAAGGAAAACCTATCTTCTTTTTTTTTACTTTCTTTTTTTAGCAACTTTATTTACTTTTAGCTTGTATATTTGTATATAAAAGCACCAAACCTAAAAAAATATATAGAAATATTACATATGTTGTATGTTTTCTTATTAAACAAATACATCTTTGAACAATTTGATATGTTTTATTTGAACTAGCTATTATTTAAAAAACTACATATTTTGTAAAAAGTGCATTAAGCTCTCATCTCTACTATAGTATAATTACAGACGTGGCTTTGCTCAATCTAAGCACAGGATTGCAGTTGATCCCTCCAGAAGCAAAGTAAACCTACTATAAAGGTTTTTTTTTTCAATCCACATAAAACAAAACAATGAAAAAAAAAACAAAGTCTAAGTATCAAAGTCAAAATTTCAATCAGTGATGGTGCTTAACAACACAGTCTTTCATACCAGCATTACACTGTAGTGTCTGAAAATGCTAAGAAAAACTAAAAGGTAACAAAGTTAACCCTTTCTTGATTCACCTTAGTTGTAGGTCTGTGTTTTACAATCTCTCTGCCGCCGCACTACTCCTTCACACTGCTTTAAGGCATATAGTTGTTACTTTTTTAATATATGTAATTTAATTTATCAAAACATTATACCATTCAAAAAAGTGCTCTGTTACTAATATTTTGTATTGCAATAATGAATCTAATAAACTGTACCCCTCAACAAGCATGTCTATTGTCCCTAGTAACAGTGCTATACCTTGCAGATCTGTTAGTTTACAAACAAATAAAATGATGAGAGGAGTTCATTCTTGTGGGGTCATAGATCAACTCCACTAAGTCTGAGTTTATCCATATGCATATAAATGATGGACTGGAAGCTTAATGCTCGCTTTCACCATATGTCCCTGACATACAAATCTAAAGCTGTGATGTAGTGGGAGCCCGAAATTCTTATAGCAGTAGATACATTTACATGACATAAGATAGTTAGAAACTAAGAATACATTGAACGTTATTGTGGAAAGTAACAAACTTTGTGCTGAGCCTGCTATGAAAAACAGTTTTTAAATTGGTCTTCTAAGATAGGCCCTAGGTAGGGCACATGGCAGTTAGAGAATCACACATTCAGTTCACAGGTCTGGAACCATAGTATGAAAGGAGTTGATACAGTAGAGATGTTGCACTAAATTCAGTTTCTTCTTATTTGGGCTGCCAAATTAATCTGGTCATTTATTTAGAGATCTTTGCAGACTTGCAGTGATTGTGAACAACTTGTGATTTGTGACTTGTCTTTATCATCCATTTAATTGATAGATTCTGCAAAACTCCCGGTTTGCTTTGCTGACAGACATTATGCAGATCTAATAAATCTCCTCCTAATGATGTCAACTCAATACCGATGGATTCAGAGTTTAGATGTGGAACTAGAAGTTTTGGAAAAAAACAAAACAAAACAAACTTGAAGTATGTAAATCAATTTGTGAAATAATAAGAACTATAAAGTTGCTTAACTGAATTCCTGTTTTATTGTAGGGTACAGTTCTCCACAAACGAAACACTTAACTTACCAACATGTTGAAGATGACAGCGCAGCAGGAGGCACTGGAAACAGACCACATCTGTTAAAATACAGTTCACAGCATTTACAATCAGTCACTCAGAAAATACTTGATAATAATTATTAGTTAAATGCTATGAAAAGAAAAGAAAGACACATGATATTTTGTTAAGTAGTTGGAAACTCTGAAATGGAAAAAAAAGTAATTATATTTGAAAGTAGAAAAACAAAAAGGTTGTAAAGGAGATCTCTGATTGATTTAGAACAATGGCATGGGAAATAGCTGGAATGTAAATATAGCAGAGTGTTATAACAACTAGTTTAAGGGTTTGTGAAAAAGTCAGTCCTATTATTAGAAAGGGAAAAATAAGTAAATAATAAAGTTAATTGGAGGTATGAAAAACAAACCAGTCATGTTTATTCAATATATTTATAAAACATTATCATCTTCATTTCTTTTATTCTTACTTAAGAGCCTAGGTTTCAGCATTTAAAAATATGAAAAAGCTATACATATATGCATGTCAGTAAGATATTGATTGATAATATTTATATGCATCATAACGTTTAGTAGTTAACTAAAGTAAATGTACTGTCAAATGGTAACATCAGTATACTTCGTATCAGGATTAAGTATTGAATACACTGAATCTAGTTCATCTGTGCTACTATGTGAAGGGTTTCTATTATAACACAATGTGAAAAACTTCAGAGATAATGGTACCTGGTTTTCAGAAAGATTAATGAATGTGTAAAGCTCTGCCAACAGCCATAAAGTTGTTTTCAGTTGAAATGAAGGATGGTTTTAGGTTGCCTATTTGATTATGTAATGCCTATCTAACTAAAGTAATGACTATTATCTGTAACACATTTTATGCATCCAGTGCCAAACCAAATAAGCGCAACAGCTGTGGAAAAGAACATGTTCAGCTAAAATTACTTTCAATGTGTGAGGCATTTAATGAATTTTCATCATTTAAGTGATTACTTTTTGCCATTTTGAAAACATCTTCTCTGACAGCATACCTGCAAAACATAAAGCATAAAGGTTTGGGTTTCCCTGGCACTGCCAAGACAACGTATGGTTGGAATATTCCTGAGACGTTCATAAATGTACATGAGGTGAGATGAATAAAGTGGTACTAAAATAGCATAATACATGTTTTTACAAGAAACAAGAACATGAAAAACTCTCATAGCTATATCTGGAAAAAAAAAAGACATTATTGGGCCCTCATGTTTATTCCTTTTTGTGTAGGGATGTTATTAGGTAAATATTAAACATTTTTAACAAAATGTTAATGTTCCGCTTACACCATAGTAATCATCACACTAATGATTTGGACCTAATTCCACCAGTCTGAACTTCATCTCCCCAATATTTCCTCTCACTGAAGGTTTTTCAGTCTTTTGAGCCAGGCCTAATTCGTGTGAATGGCAGTCATTAGTCTGTCTGCCTGGTGAGGCCCCATTCCTGCCCCATGCTGAGAGACACAAGACATACTGCAATCCTGTATGGTCATACTGCAAGCCTTTGCTTCAAGCCTATGCAAAGCCACAATATTTGTACCAGAATGAAAGAAATAGTCACTAACTTGTGATTAAAAGTCACAGTTGGAGTTTGTTAAGTGCAGGCCACAATGTAAAGTGGAACACCAGAGAAGCACCCTGTTGATTTCAAGGTTCTTTCTGTCACTTATGTTGCCTGGTCCTCATCCTAATCTGGATATTGAGTTTAAGATAAACATTGGTTTGAGGTTTTTAAATCCATAATCCAACCAAACCTAATTAGCGGTGGTCCCTTTTCAAAGTCCTGTTTATCATTGTTTACTTCAACTTTTAATTTAAGTTTTTAAGTTTCTTTGTTTGGAAACATCCCTGAAGGTAAAGAGCACTTCATTGTTGGTCCACAGAAAATGGGGTTACCCAATTGGTCTCTGTGCTGGTCCCTTTCAAAAGGCACCTGTGTGTCTTTCACATCATTCAGTACAGCAGGGTGACACAGTTCATGGTAAGTGGAGTTCAAACTGGAAAAACTCTTTGTCCAGCAAAGGAAGTATGAGGAGATAATTAACGTGGGCCAACTTTGAGGAGAGGAATAAGAAAGAAGAAAACTATATTATAAATTAGAAGTTCCAGCAGGTAGCAAGTAGGGAGAATAGATACTGGAACAATGGAAGGGGAACATGCATTTTAAAAGCAGAGGGGCATTTGATTTTAGTGCCCTTTAAAAAAAAAATGCTCTTCAGCTTTGGAATTCCTTGCCTTGGCAGAATGCTGAAACATTAGTTTTTTTAGTCAAGACTGAATACCTATATGTACATATCAGCATTAATCCTCAAGTATTTGTGCTTGAACATGAAGGAAATAAAATACAAGGTATGAGAACCAAATTATTATTTTCACACACTTATCTTTAAAGAAAACATTGTTTTTAATGGATGAATACCTGTATACTGTTTATTAATTATCTGTTGGTACTGGTACAAATATTTGACTAGTTTAAAAGTGCTCCATAACAGGGGTGTTCTGTTACTGTGTGGGTATCCACTGAATGACAAAGGAGACACAGGGTTTGTGATTGAAATATCACTCAGGTGTCCAGATTTTATTTAAATCTGAAACAAAAACACTTTTGAAATGTGAAAAAACGCCATGTTATCAAAAGTGCCCAGCCATTTAAAGTGGAGATATCAAAAACACAAACCAAATTTCAAGAAACCATTGGGGCAACCTTGCCCAGCACAAAGCAAACAGGCAGAGTTTTTGATATCACTCAGGTGTCCAGATTTTATTTAAATCTGAAACAAAAACACTTTTGAAATGTGAAAAAACGCCATGTTATCAAAAGTGCCCAGCCATTTAAAGTGGAGATATCAAAAACACAAACCAAATTTCAAGAAACCATTGGGGCAACCTTGCCCAGCACAAAGCAAACAGGCAGAACTGTAAAAGTGGTGGGGGTCAAGGTTTCCCCAATTGTTTCTACTAACTTGGCTTGTTTTTTATGCAGTTCCATCCACTTTTATTGTGCCTGAAAAACATAAGCCAAGTTAGTAGAAACAATTGGGTCAACCTTGACCCCCCACTACTTTTACAGATGACCCTGTTTGCTATTTGCAATGTAAACCGTGTGGGAATCAAACCTAAGATTCTTCCAATCCAGATGCCCTAGCTTTCACGTCACAAAGTGTGCCCTTCCATTTTACGACATTTGCAAGTAATATAGCAGTAAAGTTACAATTTTTATAAGTAAAAAGTAAATATATAAAACCACATGCTGAAGGTTACTGTTTAAAACCACACATGCTAGACCTTTTTTATATTTATATAAAAATATATATTTTTTGCAAGCAGATGTTCCATTTTAAAATATCAACAAATCATTTAGTATAAATGATACAGACGCCAAATAAATGTGTTCCTTAGTATATTTCAATGTTGACAAAACAAGTTACCGTGTAACAGGAAATTTTGGCGGGGAACTCATATTGGCTTTACTGGCGGTTTTGATTGGATAGCCAATAATACTTCTGCCAATCAGCGTTGCATACAGTGCTCCTAACAGAGCGATCCCACCCTCTGGCTGTGTAGAGTGGAGGAAAAGAATGTTCTTAATGCGATTTAACTTACTGGTATATTTTAAATTGTAGCAAGGTAAAATGTTTATTTTTTGATGGTTTACCTGACATACCCAACTCTGTTCTAGGGCTTTTTGAACGTGAAGTAAATACTACAAATATGTTAGTGACTCAAGTTTTTGAAGACTTACAACTTGTAAGTAGAAAATAACCTGGCACTGGCCCTCGAGGGTCATATGCAAATTATACAGCTGAACAGTGTCTTGAAATCGGTAAATATGTAAGTGAGCACATGATTGCTGAAGCAGTTCGAAAATTTGGTATCCCTAAGACAACATTTTAATGTCTTAAAACATTATATGAGAGCAAACTGAAGTCTAAGGCTGTTGAAATGAAAAACAGCACAGAGATTGTTCTGCTTCAGTCTCTCCCATGAAAAAAACGTTCCAGGACTCTCTTACTTGGGGAACTAGATGATAGTCAAATTCTACTTAAAAGCCTTACGTGAATCTGGAGTTGTCAATACTGCGGTTACTGTTGCTGCAGGAAAAGGAATTGAAATGCCACACGATTGTCTCCTCCTGTCTGAGAATGGCCACTTACTGTTACACCGACCAAATCACTGCTGATTCACATGGACTTTGTAAAAAGAAAAGCCAGCACTAATCAAAAAATGCCACCAGCAAACATTGACATTGTGAGAAATTAGTTTCTTAATAGAGCTGTCAGCAGAGCGAAAGAGGACAGCATCCCAGAAGAACTAATTTTTAACTGGGATCAAACGGCATTACCACTGGTACCAAGTGAAAAGTGGACCATGGCTCAAGAAAGAACTAAAACTTTAGAAATTGCTGGAATGCCTTAAAAAGTTCCTCACTACTGTCTTAAAAAGTTAACTTCTAGCCCTGATATTATTTTCTGTTGCGACTTTCTGTTACGTGGAATGTAATAAACGAGAAGCAAAACGGTGAGTTTTTTTCACCTTCATTGTACAAACCCATTTCCATGTTTTGTTTTATTTGAAGTGTTTAAAATTTAAAATTCAGTTTTTGTTTGCTACAAAAAGGCACGAGTAAACCGTGTGTTATTACTTTATGAAAATTGTCTATGGCCACTGTTTACTGTGAAGAAACGGCAATGGCAAGGAATGAAAAAATAAATTAAATAAAATGTGGTGTCAACTTTATGTACTGTAGCAATCTGTGTTAAGTGTGTGCATGTATATGTGTGTCCTGTCCCGCCGTTTCTGCGTCACCATGCATGAATCTGTGAGTAAAGAGCAGTTTGTGTCTAGGCAGTGCGCTGCCTGGGGTGTCACGTGTACAGTGCATTTGTATGTAGATGGTGTCTGTGATCGCTGCACTGTGATTTGTGTTCAGTTCTGCCAGTCAGCTGCTTGCACAGGAACAAGGGTCTGAGCGATTGGTCCAGTGTGTATGTAAATGTACAGTTGTGTGTGTGTGTGAGCCAATAGGGCTTGGGAGGGTCTCTACTTAAAATCTGCCTGTGAACAGCTTGGGGCTGTGTTATGTTGTCCTGATTTTGAATTAATAAACATCGGAATGAGATCTTGCTGTGGTCATCTAGCTCTTGTTTGTTCCCCTGAAACACTACAGTACTATTTATTTCTGGAATAAACAAAACAGTGTTTAACTTGAACTGTTATTTGGCATCCTTTGTTTTGTAGTTAATTCACTGCGGTAAAGTAAGCCCTACACAACTTAGTATTTAATTTTGTGATATTTTTCTATTTTAACGTAAAAAAAATGGCACACACAGGGCCACGGACATGCTCCCTGCCCCTGCTGCTATGCTGTCTCTACTTGTGTTCAGAGCAATATAATGGCTTTTATTACTTTTTAAAAAACGATCATGTGGGGACGTGTAACGCTGTATTTTTCATCCTCATTTCATCCATATCAGTGGTTCCCAACCTGTGGTCCGCGGACTCCAAGGGCCATCGGAGGGGGTCCGTGGGAAAACAAAATAAAAATAACCTCCTTGCATTGGCAAATCCCCAGTTTCACAACGTAATTTCGCCCCAATTTCTCATCTTCGGTAGAACGTAGTGACTGCCGCTGTTTTACACTTCGCACACATTGTATAAAGCCAGGGACCGGTTGCACAAAATGTCTTAAATGCTTTTAACACCACTTATTGGAAAAATAAAAAGGTGGCCCTGGTCAGGGTGAAATTTAGACTAGCTTATTGATGCAGCCTAAAGTACCAATGCCACCTTAGGGCCGGCCTATCTGCATGTGTGAACCCAACGCAGGCCCTGGGCCGGCCTTAACGCGTCAGTGTGATGACGTACCTCAAACCACTCCCTTACTAGGTCGAGCGTAGTAGATCAAAACAATGTCGGTTTTAAGGGGTAGCAGCTGGGACAGTGCAGAAATGAACCCTTAGCGGTCCATTGATTCAGCGCTTGTCAGGCCCATCAGGTACAATTTATTTTCACATTTTAATTTTATTTTTTTTTCCAGAGTAAAGCAGGTTTAAAATGTATCGAATCGCAAAAAGGACGTCTTGCATCTCCAGCCAAGCCTCACCCCTTGTTCGTGGTATTTTTCACATACCTCTTTATAGATGTAGATACTCTCCCGATCACTCATTTTATCACCAAACTCATCAATAATGCGATCCAAGTCATTATTTTATTACTGTAACATCTCAAAAAGCTCTGCAAATGTCTGTGATATTCTATGAGCGCTGGATGCAGAAGCAGCTATCTCCTTTATGTCCGTATTATTTCTGGTGATTTCCTGCAAGATTGTCCGTGAACTCTTGGAAATACTGAGCAGCAGGCCAGAAATAAACCCACCATGGATCTTGGATTTTATGGAACCTACAGTGATCTCCAGCTCGTTAAATAGCAATGGGGAATGCACTGAATACACCGACACTTTTGACAATGATGATGCTGGGTCAGTCATGAATGGTAAGTATTTCTTCATCATACAGCTTTCATTAAAACGATAAAACTTGCTCTCTCTCGTGCTCTGTGTGTATGTCTATATATATATATATATATATATATATATATATATATATATATATATATATATATATATATATACACACATTTCAGATTGTAGCTAAGCTTATAAATCTCAATATTTATAAATAATGCATACGACGTTGCATATGCAGTCATCATTAATATAATAATCTGTATTGTGACTAATGTAATATACACGTTCTTGTTTGTCAACACACACCTTTATCATATCTTATGCAGTAAGTACAGTATCAACAGTGTTGCAAATTTCCCATCTCAATCTCTTATGTTGACTTCCAGGAATGCGATGTTTATGTCACTGTTTACATTCCCGACAAGCACTTCGCCGCAATTTAGGCTTCCTTTTCAGCCACATATGTAAACACACTTAGGCCCCCTAAAACCTCAACTGTGAACGGAAATGTTGAGGCGGCCCAGAGATGGCTCAAGGCCGACTCAGTAAGTGTGAACGGGGTGTTAGACTTAAAATTTAAACCCACTGCACAAGAAGTCTTAATTTGAGCCTGGTATTAAATTTAAGCCATGTTTAAGCCTCCCCTCACCAGGCTTTAATGTTATAGAAGCCAACATGGCAGCACCATTGATTTTTTTTTTGCTGGTGTCTAAATCATGTCACACGCTGCAGCTCTTCGCATGTTAGAAGCAATTCCACTTGGTTCGTCCCGCTAGAGGTAAGTAATGGTCTGCTCAGGCCTAAATTTAAAATCCGATCCGAACCCGACTCGACCAAACAAAATCTGAACCTGACTCGAGCCCGAGAACTTTTAAATATTTGCATACCCAACCTGACCATCTCCACAAATATATTCCAAACATACGCTATTTGTTTTGATGTGTCTTGGTAACAATGAAGACACTTGAGTGTTTGAAATAACTCATGTTTACTGTGGCTCATCGCTGTGCCGTTCGTTAGTCTATTACAGTGTTGCGTAATGATTATAGCAGACTTGTACTGAACACATATACTAGTGCGCCATCTAGCGACTTGAAGGCTACTTATCGTAACACTATTCATAAGTACCTTCTGTAGAGTGTTCCCAATTGCCAGTTAAAATGTAAACAAATAAATAAATTTAAAAAATACATCCTCAATTAGTCATATCTCATTTACTTCCTTTCCTAATAATACAGCACTGCATGATTTAAAAGAACAGGCTTCTTCAAAACGTTACCATAAATAGCCAAAGATTAAATGCTCTTGCAAATTTGCATACTAAAATGTCTTTCCATATTCTTTTTATTTAATTCAATTCAGAAATATAAACACAATTAAGCACAGTTATCTATGTATATAATCAATAAAGGTAAGTCCACAGAAGCACTAGTGGTATTATTTAGAAGTCACAACTCACCTTCACAAGTAGCGAAAGCGCAACATGAGGCACAAACCTTGAGTGCCTCAGAAAGCGGCTTGTTACCATGGCAACTCACCACACTGGGGAATCCCCTGCTGAAGGCATTGCTATGGTAACCACAACTTGTTGGCATCTACTGGTTTTGGAGCAGTTTGAAATTGTGCATTTTTTTTTTCAACAGTGACTTTAGTTATTCTGATATTATATGCGACCTGCAACTTGAAGAAACAAGTTAAACGAATGCGGCAGAGTCCAAAAAATGGCAGACAGCACTGTGAACAAACTATTGTTGGCCATGTTTCCTTCTTTCAATTAAGTAAGGCAAGGTTACATCTCTTTTAACGGAAATAAAACTGTCAATTTAAAGCCACCGCATGACAAGCTGCCTTGTTCGTTTTGAATTAATGATTTTGTGATCTTGTATTTGTCTCTTTACAGGGAATGTTCCACGCTAATGTGGTGTAATGACTTGTTGTAGAACTAAATGATGTTTGGTTTTAAGTTTCTGATTTGCCTATTGTTTATAAAAACTTGTATCTACAATTCTATAAGTTGTGTGTTGTTTGCAGTGCGAGTGTTGCTTTTATTAATTGACTGGGGTCTATTTTATTATTTGAATGCATTATTAAAATGCTCTCAGTGGAGACATATATGAAATAAGCTTAGCAAAGTAAATTTACTTTTAGTATATTAGCCATTGTGTGGGAGTAGTAATAACTGTTTTGTAATTTGTGCCTCACCTGTCAAAAAAAGTCATGAGCCATCACTAGTGGTATCAACTGAAACTCTATAACAGAGACAGACTAATGTGGAAGTACAGCGACACATACTTGGAAATGGGATTTACTTGGACCGGTAGCAAAGATGAGCCCTGACCGCTGTGTGTTGTGTGTTACGAGATATTAAAGTTTAAAGCCAGCTAACCTTTGGCGCCACTTAGAAATGAAACACAGTGACGACCCCGACCCCCACAAAGACTTGATTTGAAATATATTCGTGAACTTTGATGGTGAAATGCACATAAACTTGATATCAAACAATGAAGAAAGCCTAAGAAAACTTTCATGTGGCAGCTCTTTAAAGTTAGTCTTCACGCAAGTCTGACTGACTTCTGGTTACATGTTGAATCTGAGAACCTGGAACTGTCCGACCAAGGCAGTGAAGTACCTGATACCGTTTGCCACCACATACTCTTGTGAAAGTGGATTTTCTCTGCTTGTTGGGCTCAAAAAGTAAGGGAGTAGGCTAGATATGGAAACCAAGGCTTAACCCAACATTCAGGCTGTAACATCGCTGAAACAGCACCAGCCATCTTATTAGGTAAGTTAATCAATTTCCCATATGGCATCATTATCAATTGCCGCACTACTGGGGGAAAATAAGATAATCTTTCCTCGTATAGAGGCAGTGTGTCACTATGATAGTAGTACGTGGTGGTCCGTGAAATTTTTTGGCGTTTCAGAACGGGTCTGCACACCCAAAAAGGTTCGTAACCACTGCTCTGTGTCCATCATAAGGAAGAAAACGAAAACATTAGCAAATGATTCAAGTTTGCTGTTTCTGAAGTATAACACCAAACAGTGTTTCTACCTAAGACGTCAAAGCTGAAACAGAATGCTTACTCCTAGCCAGCAAAAGCACCTGTTACAGAAGATATAATTGGTCTGCTGTTTCCACTCAGAGCTGATGCTTAAACTACAATAAAAATAAAGCTGTGTTCACTAAAGGGTGGCCATCTCATGTACATGTTACCTGTCATTTAGACTATTACTGTAGCTGAATAAGAGTGAAAAAAAAGGTATTTAAGTGATTCTTGAAGAAAAATGGTAACACATTTTTTTTTTTTTTTAATTTAAAGACCCATACACAAAAATGTAGTGTTCTAGAGTAAGTCCAAAACACTTTATTTTAGCAGAGTACACTGTACTAAACTATACAGTTTTGGCCACTACCTTTTTAATGTGCTTCGTGATTATTTTTGGTAGTTGAAAACAAAATGCATTTTGATAATATTTATTTAATTTAATGTACTCAATTTTTACTTAATGTGTTCAATTTTAAACACTTAATATTAGTAAAAAAAATAAAATGCTAGTACTATATTTAGATAAAAAATAAACAATAAGCATGTACATTTTGATTTGCATTTATAGTTTACACATCTAAAATATTAACAAAGTTGCACCATTGCATGTTGTATATTGTACTGTATAAGCTTTGGTATTATAGACACAGTTTTGTACAGTTCTACAATGTTTTGTCACTAGGACAAATACAGTGGCATGTGCTGTGGTAGTAAGACAAGACTTGACTTACTGTATTTCTCTATTCACTTACATAGTGTTAAAGGGTGGAGATAGATATGGCTGGACATATCAGATTCATAGTAAAATGGATGCTCGATAAAATAGTTTATTTTTACGTCAGATAGTTCAAAAAGAGGAGGTAGTAAAACATCTTCTGTTTTTGTATCCTTATAAACCAGTGGTTGTCATACAGTCCACAAAACTTTACATTTGCTGTTATATTCTAGTCTTAAAATCATCCAAGCTGATTAAGAATAACTGACATTGCTTTAACCAAACCACAAATCTGAAAGGTTTTGTGACACCCAATACATGACAGCTGAAGGAGCAGTTTGAGGTAAGATATAGTGAAATTTGAATAAGAGAGTGGCAAAAGCATGTAATTTTAAATGCCTGTGGAATAAATATGATGTGACTGCCCAACAATTTTGTAATTATAATGTGTCTCTCCACAAATATAGATGATATATTCCAATTTATTTAGTAAGTTGTTCTTTGTTATGTGCATTAGTAAGTTGTTCTTTGTTTTAAGAATTCTCTGTATGAGCTCATAGCCTGCATAACACTGAAAGATGTTGTGTATGGAAAATATTAGGATACACAGAAAATGTCATGCTGTAAACTCTTGAATTATGTTTCATTGCAAGCTGCATTAAATTATAATTTTATTTACTTTAACTTCTGGTATTATTTCGTACTCTCAAATCAACTTGCATAACCCTCAATCCTAATTTTCTATGATCAGAGGGGAGTTACAGCATATGAAACTTGGCTTCCTCTAAACATGCATTTAATCAGTTGCCTACTCAGCAAAATAAGGTGTATATATTGCAGCTGGAAGACACTCGTAATCTTCACATATTGTATATCCCAGTCCCAATGGGACCAGACAGTTAAATCGGCCATGAAAAACACCCTTTTAAAATATAGTGCCAGAATGTTTAGACCTGTGTACATCTGTTGGCAATTGTAGGCACCATTAGATGAAGCTATCTCTTTAAGCCCAACAATACTACAGTCCTATTTAGACAACCTCCAACTTGATTGCAATCAGTTTCAGGTTGACGATTTCATATTGGACCATTTATTGCATTTTTTGTGACTTTATGTTGATTATCCTCCATGGTCTCAATACCAGGTTTGTTAAGAGAAAACTAAATTTGTCTGTGAAGTGCGTTATTTGCTTTACATGAGACCACAAGATCATACAACATATGAAACCAATATTTGACCATCCAGTATACTGAATATTTGGTAACAAACCCATAAGTGTTAAACAACCCCATATATGTTAAAATAATCCAGACCCATAAAAGTGTTAAAATGAATCTTGAATTTACATTGTAATCAATTATTTCAATAAAGAACACCTTTTGCTCATCATTACTTTCATCCACACATTCGCAATCTCATCAC
This sequence comes from Polyodon spathula, assembly GCF_017654505.1. NCBI lineage: Eukaryota > Metazoa > Chordata > Actinopteri > Acipenseriformes > Polyodontidae > Polyodon > Polyodon spathula. The sequence goes on from NC_054539.1 coordinate 25,266,211, forward strand.
TTGCATTCATGTCTACTTAGCCACTGCACTCGCTCCTCCTACGCTCTCGCTTGTCAGATCAGTTCAGACCAGCTGCACCAATTCAAAACGGGACCTTCTTTCGCTCTTGGGATATCTCAGTTTTTCTACTCGCATTTTTCTTTAGGGTCAGAATTTTTATCTTGCGTCTCCTCGCTTTCTCTGCCACAGTTTAGAAGCCTGTAACGTCATGAAGATTTGATCTTCCCTCTGTAGCACTGAAATGGCCTTTCGATTATTAAATATCCTATACCCCGGTATTCATTCCCTATTGGGCAGCAACCGCAGCAGCAAAAAGTAATGTTACCCAGCATTTTATCAAAAGTGACATATGTAGATATGACTGTGTATTGTTTTCAGAGGGCTTATTCATGGCATTTTACGGTCTAAAATAGGTATTTTCACAATTAAACATAATATGTATTCCTTCCGTATAGATGCAGAATGACCAGGAACCCTGTTTTGGGTTTTACCACTTTTTATCAAAATATTGCATTATGGGAAGATAATGTACAGTTCTGGCTTGATAAAAGTCATTGTAAACAGAGCCAGTGATTGAGTTTTTATATATATATATATATATATATATATATATATATATATATATATATATATATATATATATATATATATATATGGCCACATACTAAAATACTAAAAGACACACTGAGGACAAAACGGACGGAGGCCAGCTTAGTCAACGGTTTATGAGAAATACATACTTTATGTAAGAGCAATGAACAGGGTAAGCAATGAACTGTGCAGGTATATAAGGAGGTTTTCCACCAAGGGCCTCTACAGGCACTTCCAAGAATAATAGTTGTGACCAGTTTATTAAGACCTGTTTGGTTTGTACTTCATAAGGCTAAATGCATAATTTGGCTTCTGTTTTCCTCAAGTAACTGATGACAGGTTTGTGAATACTTTTAAAGAGTCAAGTAAGGCAATGCTAAAAAGGAGGAGCTTATGACATTCAATTCTGTTTTTTATTGTACTTTTATGTTTCCTGTCTATAATGCTAGAATACCATTGTAAACAAGATTTTATAACTCAGCTGAGTTTTCCTGGATAAATGTAAACAAATAAATCCAAGTTTGTTTCAGGGGAAACTATTAACATGTTTTAATCGTGTTTTGATTACAGTTGCCGTTCTATTACTTAGTATGTGTACATACCTGATTTAAAAAAAAAAAAAAAAAAAAAATCAGCCATACTTTGTGTCAAAAGAAGAAATAATTCAAATGTTTTTGAGTAGTAGTTATATACATTATTATGTGAAACAATGTCAGTAAAAAGTTAGAAATCTGTCTGTGAAGCAAAAGTGAAGCAGTTAAGCAATATGACCCAGCAGTGTTTGAAAAGTATAAATCTCTGCCTCAAGTCTTCCAAACTAATTGTAGAAAAACAAAAAACAGACATTCAAATTTGTATTGCTGTTACACAGTCAGCACGCTGATATACGGCACTCAGATACATGTCAGTCGCGTTTTACTGTCCTTGTATTAAGAAACAAACCAATTCCCATTACATATGTATATATATATATATATATATATATATATATATATATATATATATATATATATATATATATATATATATGTAACAAATTAATGCACTTACCCATCACACACGATTTCCGACTCCAGTTCTATGATACAAAGCTCATCTCTTCAATTTTACAATTTATTTGATTATCCATCACAGCCTGTGTTTTTTTTTGTTTTTTTTTTCTTGCATGGGCAAGTCACTCTGTCTTTATTGTGCAGTTACTCAGCACTTCCTTGAGTTTCACCTGATGAAAATTCAGCAACAACAAAGCAAACGAAATCAGCTACTGTAATGTAAAACTGTTAATCATTAAACAGTTTTAGATACTGTGGTGTCCTTTCTTTTGTGATCTTTAGTTGCTTTTGTGCATATTCATTTGCAAGTGAACTGTGACATTAGGGCCTTATTGAGCACTGTTTTAATTCTGGAAACTTGTTTGTTTTATTGTTTGCTAAAATGCTTTGCCATTTAAGTTTTATGCAGTTCTGTGCATGGGTAACATTTTGATTTCATTTTGCTATTGGGTGGTTTATGGAGAATTTTACATAATGCTACAACACATATCAGATTATATAGTATTATAGTCCACGTGTCCACAGTCGTCTTTTTTGGCAAATTATATTTTCAGTATCTTATCATTCCGAATTTAAATACTTCTGTTGAAAATATAGTAATGCACCAACAAAACCAACTACAGTACATAGATGGAAGCCTACTTATTATAAAACACAGTCCTTTCAGCTGTGTATTTTTGACATTGTATCTCTTTTGTGTTCCCTGAAAAATGGAAAAGGGTTGGAACTGGCCAAAAGGAAATAATTAGATATGTGTCACACTCTCTTAACTGCCACTGAAGTCAAAATTTTATAGGGTCAGATATGTGAGTGCTGACTACTTCATTAAAGTAACATTGAAGAAGGGTTATTAACTGATGAGTTTGTTTATTTGATTTAGCTTAATATAAATTTACAATAATAGCATTTTTATGAGTACACTGTTGTTCTGTAAGCACTGGTACAGTTCAGGGTAATTTTGAATGTTAAGAAGGTATTTATAGTTGAATTTTAGAAAGTTCCCCCTGGTTCTTCTTAAAGGTACAATTTTGTTGCAATAAAAATGATTCATATTAAAATATGTAAAGCGTTTGCCCTTGAAAACAGCTGCAAGATCTCCCAGCCCAAAAGAACAGCTGTTTACATTTTCTCAACTGCGGCGAGGGACCAACAGAAACTTCTATAGGAGGCTACTTTGTAGTGCCACCAGAAGTCATAATTGCAGGTTGATTCATAGGTTTCTGTGGGCTGTCATTATGGGTTTATGGATTAAGCACTGAAGTAAGGAATGTTCTGGAACAGTTAACTGCCATATAAAGTCAGTGCATTAGGACAGTTGCCCATTGGAGGGTTACTTATAAAAATAGACAGGTACTGTAGCTTTTGGGATGCTTGCTGTAGACTCTCCATGGGAGGGGTGAGCGTTTCATTACAGACCCTTTGTTGCAATCCCTGTGACAGGCTGCTAACAATAATCAAGCATTTGTAGAGAGGTCTCCAGGGAGAAGTGAGTAGGTTATCTAGTACTGCCTCACGCAGTAGGGGGTCACGGTGAGGGAAACAGTAAGTAAGGGACAAAAGAAAAGAATGATAAAACCGGAAAGATAAAGATATTTTGAACTGATTTTTTTTTTTTCTCACTGTAAAATGAGGCAAAAACTTTTTATACTATTTGGAGATTTATGCTTTAAGTCTTTGTTTTACCACATCCAGTTCTAAGTTTGATTTAATATTATACTTGTTGCTGAATTCAGTAGAAAATTACTAGTATAATCACTAAAAATGTAACCAGTGACATCTGCCATTAAAGTTTAAAAGATGTAATATAAAATGTGGAATATTTTAACTTTGGAAACACATTTTAACATTGTAGTATTACACAATGGAAATGTCCAAACAGTTTTTAAATGTGTGATGTCCTACAGTTCTCTAAATAATAACATGGAAGTGAAAAGCAGTCAAAATGTCAAAATAACAATGACAAAGTCCTAAATAAACAAAACTGGCCTTTTGTGGTTCCCTTAAAACATACCGTTTTTGTGTGTGAGAAAGCAAATGTCTTTCAGTTTTTAAAAATGAAATACAGTAATCCGTAGCGTATCCACCCGTCACATGTGCGCCCTAACAGTTTATCCGGCATGATCCATCTCTTCAGCAACTTTAGTTTATTATTGAACAGAGAAGATTAGTTCAGAAACTGCAGATGCTATCAAAGTTTTCATACATTGTGTTGTATGTGCTCCAATGCCAACCGTTGCTGGTAGAGTCACATGAGCTGTTCAGTGTGTTGATATGTTAATAAACCCTGTTCACCTGCAAGGCGTATCAACTTCGACCTCCATCTCGATCTCCTGCCTGTCACTCAGCAGCGAATGCACGCACACTCATGGCAGACAGCTACTCTGTCACAAGCATTAATAACCTGTATCTTTCTAAACAAGGGATTTAAAGGTGTTCTGTAATAAAAGCTGAATCTCAAAACAATAATTGTGTAACTATAGTAATTGTTACAGGTGTGTATAATGGTATTTAAAACAGGATTCATTTATCCACCTTTTTATATATCCGCTCTTACTCTGGTCCCATCGCAGTTGGATATGCAATAGATTACTGTACTTAAAGCCTGACTATTTAAAGCTACAGGAATGTTAGGGCAAGGAGGAAATCTACCTTGTTTTGTCAGAAAAGTATCCCTGGGAGTCATCAAGATAGACCTTGTCTTGGCATTCCTTTTCAAGTAGTAACATCCCAAAGACCTGAAAGTAAAATGCAGATTAGCAGCGTAAACAACTAGATTTCAAAATATTTTGATTGGAAACACTCAATGTAGAAAAAAGAAATAATGGCAGGAAAGAGCACCCTCATTAGATAAGCAGATAAGTTATCTTTGCTAATCAGGTGGTGATCCCAGTTGAACATTTTATTAAACCTATATAATGTGACATTTAATGTAACTGATATCATTATAATTCTTGACTGGTATAAACCATGATTACGGCTTTGCTCAACGCCATACTATTTAAAGTATAAATAAATAAATAAATAAATAAATAAATAAAAAAGTGCTGAAAATATAATATAATGGTAATCCAACTTCAGCAACTGAAAGCATGGGCATTATAGCTCTGTTCCTCTTTTTTGAAAGGGAATCTAACTACAAATCAAGACACTGACCAAGGTTGTACTGTACCTTTTCTGATCTCTTATTAGCACCATCAACATTATCCCCTTTTCTTTTTCTTAAGATAGTTTGGTTATTTGTTTACATTTTATACTTCAGTTTGTAACATGCAGACAATTCAAAGACAATGCTATAGATGAGAAGATCATGTTCCTGGTATCTGATCACTGCATGTGCTGCAGTGCAAACTCACTCCAGTAGCAGCAATCAGATGTGACTTGCAGCAGTATGTCTTTAGCATCTGAAATGTTTCCTCTGCAAGATATAGCAACAGAAAAAAAAGTTAGTGTAACAAATATGTACAGACGTAACTACTATGTCCCCATCACTCCAGTTAGAACTGGATTTCAAATGCAGTGGTCATTCCGCAGATAATTCCTCCCAATCATTTCTCTAGAAATTGGTACCTAATTTGCACATTTTATCAATTTTGTAAACAGGGTTGTATTTATAGGAAACTGTTTGTGCTAGTTGAGTAAATATAAAAGTGAAATGATGTACAAATGTGTTAATAGTGAATTAAAACCTGTATATACAAACAATATATATATATATATATATATATTTATATATGTATTATATATATATATATAATATATATACTGTATATATATATATATAATATATATATATATATATAGTAATATATATGTATACTATAGATGTCAACTCTCGCCTGCCAAGTAAATGAGGGAGGCACCTTGAATAAGCAGCTACCTTTCTTAAGCAGCCGTTAATGTTATTTTGGTAACCTGTTTTACTGTGTAATTCCACAGAGGGTTACACTCCAGCACAATACAAGGGTCATGCCTTCTAAAGTAACTAATTGTTTTCAGGTGGACAAATTCAAAGGACAGTATGTTTCGAATACAGAGGTATTACAAGTTTTAACTCCAAAACAAACACAATGCTAATGCCATTCTTAACATATTTCCGTTTTAACCAAATATCCACATGGTTTATCACCCTAATGTGATTGAACGGTTACAAAGATATTTACAAAGAACTGGGCATAAAGAATATTCAAACCCATAAAACATAAAACATCAGTGTAAGCAGTTATGATAATAAAAAAAAAAAATAACTTAATAAAAATGACTGAAAACGTATGGTTTTCACAGTTAACCTATTATTGGCTTTAGTTTTGGATATTCCATCATGTATTTTTTTTTTTCTGTTCTGTCCTTCTAAAACAAATGGAACACACACATGTAGGTATATGTCAAAAGTTCTGTCAACTCTAGCTTTTGGCTGAGAATGCCTTTCCCTTTCCTTGTGCTTTGAGTGACTGGTTTGTTGTCACATTTAGTGAACCTTTGCCTTCAGGAGGGACCTATAAGGGGAGCACCTGTCATCATAGCTCTTTACTTTGGCCCCTCTTGACCTTGGTACATGTATTAGACAGCACACTGCAGTTCTTGTTGGGTTGTTTTTTTCCTCATTTTGTTTTCTTACCTGTATGTCAGGTATTTTTTAAGGTGCTATTTCCCAACATGTAATAAAAATAATTTCAGGAGGAAACATGGTTTGTGAAATGTGTGCTTGTAGTTTTTTTTTTTTTTTTTTTTTTTTTGATCATAAGACTCTGTTGTCATTCCAGAACATTAAAGCTGTTTGACTCATCAGTGCCTGTTCATATAATATGTCTATTCTGCTTTATAGCAGTATAGCATAGCTTCCTTCAGTGAAGGTAATAAATCAGAAATTCACGGTCTACCGGTCAAGTATTTAATGGAACAAAATATTTATAACAAACTGTAACAATCCTGAACCCTACGAAATAATTGCACAACGGAGTAAATACAGGTGCTCATATCTAAATGTTGAATCTATTTTGATAACTCAAAAGACCTGTCAGCTTATTTCTTTTAGGGAAATGTTTTGTACTCATTTCATGTCAAAACATGCTTGGGTTAAAATTTAACTAAATATGGCAGTTCTCACTAGAATGAAGTCTCCAATGCAGAAAAACCTCATGGCCTATAAAAATATAACCAATCACAAAATTCTTGATGCAGATTAAAGGCATAAGAAAGTACAGACATTATATAACTGATCAGGTTTTAGAGTACCACCCATGAAGGGGTTGTGTTTTGTTACAATCCTGGTTTGACTGTAAACAACCCTAACCTTGTCATCCTCACTGATGCATTACAGAGCTGCTACTGTAAGCCCTAACTTGTAAAAGGTTATGCAAATATAAAGGAAAGACCAGGAATGATGACAACAAGACAGAGTGTATAGACATTCTTGTCATTCCACTGATAACCAAAGCTTTGGAAACAATTACTATAATGAATAACTGTTGTTTGACAGTCTGAGGTAATAATGGCTTAAATGTTGCACAGATATAATGGTTTATGAGATGACTCAGTATGCCTCAGTTACCACCTATAATTTGTAAACATAATTTCTGGAAAATGTTATTGCAGATAACAGTGAATAGCAACAGTAACATTATGTTCTAATAATTACTCTTTTAAATGGAAATAATAAGTTGTATTTGTATTTGTTCCTGACAATTGATTAACTAAAGGAAAACAGTTAGTCAAATCATTGTTGTACTACCCAGCCATCTCACTATATTCTGAAATCATGAAGGTGAGAGAAATTGCTTATCAGATTACAAACAGATGCCACTGAAGAAGTCAGTCGGTACGCTTCTATGACAAAAGCATTCGTAATGCTTCAGTATTTTGAGTTCTTTATTTATTGATATTCCTTGGACATGGGTAGAATGTAGTTCACAATTGCAACATTTAATGAAACTAATTATGCCTGTTTACAATGACTTTTGGCAACCATAGAGGAACATTCTTTTCTAGATTTTTTTATGTCTAGATACTGTCGTACTATAATACTATACTTTTATAGATTTTAGCGATACACATTCCATGTTCGACTATTTGTCAAAAATTCGTCAAATTCCAGGGACAAATTGAAAAATCATGGGGCTCCTGAGTGCCGCATCCAGTAAAAGCGCCCCACGTGGAGTGCAGGATGTGCCCTATAGTCTGGGGATCGCGGGTTCAAGTCCAGGCTCTGTCACAGCTGACCAAGACCGGGAGTTCCTAGGGGGTGGCACACAATTGACCGAGCAGTGCGAAAAATGATGGATTGGCAGGAGCACGTTTTGGAGGACGCGTGCTCCAGCCTCCAATTCCTGAGTTGGCAGGGGGGTTGCGAGCGTTGAGCCGAGGATACAGACAATAATTGGGCATACTAAATTGGGGAGAAAACTGGGGTAAAAAAATTGGAGACGACAAAATTAAAAAAAAAAAAAAAAAAAGAAAAATCATCATCTTACTGAAACAAAAATGCACTTCCTGATCTCCTGTAACATGTTGCAAATCTCTTGCTAAGAAATTATTATTGTACAGCATCAAACCAAGTGACACATGGGCAATCAAATAAATAAAAAACAAAAAAAAATAAAAGGGCACAGAGCTGCAGGAATGCACTGCCACAAATGTCAAAAAAGGCATTTCTCAACAGACTTCACCAATGTTTGTAAGAAGAAAAAAAAATGTCCATAAGATAAAAAAAAAGATGAGACACAACATACTGTATAAAATTACATTTAGCTTGTATTGCATCACATAACTGTTTATTTGCTTCTAAAGCAGGCCCTGGCCCATTACTAGGAGAATCTTGAGTCTTGTTTTTCTAACTTAGAGGAGAAGATATTTCACACAGTTAATTGCAACACTTCTATTCTGAATACTGCTCACAGTAGTTACTGTTTTTTTTTTTTTTTTTTTTTTTTTTATTTCATCACAGTCATATACAGTAATAGAATTGTGAGGACTGTGTGACACGTTTTCTTCTATGAAAGAATTGTATTTGGTTATACATAAATGTCTGTCACTCTTTAAACGGAACAGCTTGCTTCATTGTCTGTCTCAATGCACTAGATAAGGGTAAAAGAGTAATGAAAATAAAAATTACCAATAAAGGGGTTAAAAAAAATATTCTGCCTTACGGCAGTTCTGGGTGGAACCATTACGCTAAAATTGGTAGCCCTCTTTATGATCCAGTGGTGTGTAAACTGTCTGATTCAAACACAGCAGGCTGGTGACAATGTTGAATGCTCTAAAGAGGGAAATTCTGGGTTTCCTCAGGAAATTTGATCATACAATATGATGCATCATGCTACAATGATGCCCAATAAATATTGACACCCAGTGGTTTTAGATGCACAGTCAAACATTAAGTAGGCGGAATGCACTGTTAATAGTCAAATAAAGATGTAATAATACATAACATAATAGGAATAAAAAATAAAAATAAATGTTCAAAAACAAAAATGCATGTTACTACTAATGCTAATGAGAACCGCAGTATATCATAAACAACATACATGCTTCAAACACTGCAAAGCAAAGGCCTCTCCATTTCAAGGGTTTTGTCCTGGTCAGGCCTACGCTTGTGCATTATGTTCTATAACTTTTCTTCATATGCCATCTGCTATATGGTCACATTTCTTTTATTTTACATTATTTTTCAACTAGTCACAATGATGCTAATGTAATATAGCTTTACCCTGGCAAAAAGGTACACTGCCTGATAATAACAACACATTTCTGGATCTCAGATATAAACCACATTGGGCACGCATTCTTCCTGCAGTGCTGTTATACACATAACCGTTATTATAGATGCTGCATCCATAAAAATCTGTGTTCTACAGTTCCCCTGGAGCACTTCAAAATTGATTTATTTTAATGTCGATGGCATGGGTAATGGTTTATGGAATTAAATGTGTTCTGTACCAGATGTTACAAAAGTTTGGTGTTTACTTCAAAAAGGCTCCTCTTGGCTAGATCTCTGATCAGTGTGTGGCTCTTTTTAAAAACTTGGATTAGAGGTTTGTGTTTATCTTGAGTTACTTGTGCACTATTATTGGATGCCAGTGACCTTAACATTTTCATACATCTGTGTAGATCTAAATTAAAAAGGTTAGGTCATCCTGAAAGCAATTATACATTGAATTGAAAAAATGGTTTATAATCTTTACTTCCTGGGCACTTCTGACGCCAGGTTTTAACCCTGTACACATTGCTGTACTGAATGGTTGTAACACAGAAAAGCAAGCTAGTCAGCACATAATACACTGAACTTTGACACACTAAATGTGTGCTGTTTTCATTAGATGGATTCATAGTTGGAGCGTTGAACTTGCGTTGTACATATTCAAAGTTTCTTGCTGTTTCACCACATTCGTAAAGGAAATGGAGGCAGTCGTTCACGTTGACCCAGGATACTTAAGTAAATTTACCATGACTGCATAATATCACTCCATCTTTTATTATGTTGTCCTGATGTTTGATGTCCATAGGGAAAGCCATTTTAAAGACGCTCTGCACTGTTTTGGAAAAGAAGAGCATGCCACTATGTACAGTAACTGCCACAGGCTTGTGTGAGCAGTTTAAACACTGGGCCAAAGTTAGATCCCATTACCTCATCTCTGCCACATTATCTAAAACAGCAGTGAGTCAACTACCTGTAGGAGACAGTGGTGCTTTTACATAATACATCCAGTTGTAAATATAGATAGTTAATGCGATGCACTAAGAAGTTAAGCGAAGGAATTTTGAGTTATGGTAAGTTAAGTTGTACACAGCCTACAACTGAAACAAGAACAAAACAAATAACAAACTCAAAGGAGCAAGGCATTACAGAGCTAAGCAGTTAATAATATTGAAAGTCAACTGGAACAAAAAGTTGGCAAATTAAATATTAAAAAAATAGCAAGTTCATTGAAGGAAGGTAAGTCAAATGCGATTGAAATCCGATGAAAATAATATATTTTTAAAATGTGATCTGGGACACCAAACTGTGGAATTGTTTTGAAGTACTAGGCATAGGGGCCAGTTAACTGTACGCCAGCTAATTATTGTTTAGATTTATTATAATCATATCGGTTTAATGAACAATGGCATAGAAAATGTAATTTGCTCACTTAAGTAGGGAAGTACAGGTTTCTTCAGAAGTGGACATAAACATCAGTATGTATTTCTTTATTTTATTATTATATCTGCTTATTTATTCAGGGATAGTTTACCAAGAAAAAGGGTCCAGGCTGTAGGCCTTGTTTACAATTTGGAATTTTTCCAGTTCTTACAGCAGGTACTGATTTGAGTTCTTTTGCCATCTAGCCTCAATCTTAATATAATGCATGTATATATATATATATATATATATATATATATATATATATATATATATATATATATATATATATATATATATATTATATTGATATTGATGTTTAAATTATTGATGTTTAAAATGCTATGCAACTATTAATATGCAAACTCTCTTAGGCTGTTGTAAGGTGTACTAAAGTTTTCAAGAAACAGTTTTTACCATTCAACCTTTATGAAAAATTCGAATACATTTTTGCAGTATAATGTACACTTTTATTGCTTATTACTTACAGCAAAGAACTGCGCTAAACTACAGAATATAACAATTTACAGCATTTTACTGAAAATGGCTGCTGAAAATTGTTGTAATTACTTAAGTAGAGCCCTGATTAGATACTAAATACTACTGTACAGACAAGGTCAACTACCAAGGTACTGCGCAATAATCTCTAATTTACAGATTTATTTACCTGTTCAGTGTTTTGCGTTCCACAGTCATCTGCATAAGTGATAGTGCCTGTTGATGAAGGCTGTACCATCTGGTAGATGACCGATATGGGAGCTGTGCATCTGGACCTAAAGGCGAGGGCTTTAATGAAAGTTAAGGTTATACCAGATGGTAGGGCTTTCATCGAGATTCTTCTTGGTCACTCAGGAATATTTTGTTCAGGGTGTTGACATGACTTCCAAGTAGTTTGTGCTCTATAGATGGAAACCTGAATACTATTGGTCAGTTATACTCACATTTCATAATTGGAAACACTCCAGCATCATGTATTTTTTAGATTAGTTGGGACAATGATGAGTACATGTATTGGGACAAGCTTTATTTTAATCATGCATTATACAGAATGCATGTGCTTTTTACAAAATTCCCTTTACGTTTATAGAATGCTTAGGTGCTGTAAATATCAGCAGTGTTAGATACTTTATTTAAAAAAAAAAAAAAAAAAAAAAAAGTATGTGCTGTTCTGGCATTAAAAAAAGAACAATTACTGTTACTTTTACAAGTGAGTTAAACATTGAACTGAGGTAGAAGAGTTAACCATGGGAATGTCGTGACTGTTAATAATTAATTCATTTACAAAAGTTACCTTCAGATGATTCAGAAGCACACACGTGGTTGTTGTTTAACTGCTAACTAATTGTTGTCCTCTCTGCTTTAATTACACTCACTGAACTTGCAACTTCTTCCTACGGTACGCGCACCTGCCTTTGACTTTACCTGGCGGTCTGTCTGTGTGGACTATGGACTTTGCAGTAACTAATCAAGTGGAGTTACTACACTACACACCTCACCTGTAGTCTGATTACATGCTTCAGTTGCTTGTAACTTTAGTAGTTCCTTTTTCAGACAGGTAATGGATTACATTTTATGTGAAAAAAATAATGCAGTTACTTTTAGTTACAATTAAAAAAAAAAAAAAAGAAAACAATTTAACTCAAACCTTAAACGCCACATGAATGTGCTTTTCATATAATTTGCTAGAAAATGTTGTCAGAGGAGGGAACGATTGGGTATAGCTGGATCTAATAATATTTCAAGCTGCAGCCTGACCAAACTGAGAAAAATGTCTCTGTAAAGTGTACACTGTGTCTGAGAAAGAACTATTTATAGCTGTAACAAGTTACATTTTTTTTCAAGTAACTTGTAATTGTAACTTCCCCAACACCTTATATTATTATCCTTTTCACTTTATCATTTCATAGCAAAATATCTTTCTTTCAAAAACAGAATGACAAGCAAGATTTTAAAACACAGATTTAAGACTAAAAGATGGATACCACTTACCACAGTGCCACCTAGTAGACCTGCTATGCGTCTGAACTTTTTTGAAGCCATATTAGGTAAAAGGTCATTGTCATGAGCACCAGCAGATATCATCCAATAAGCAAAATATTCTCCTGACCCGAATATGGTAGCCATCATAGGTCATAGGATAAAGTGAAGGGCACGGAAAATATAAAGTCGGCAAGATTGGAAGCTTCAGACCTACACTTTGTGGAGTTTTTGGATGAGAAACTTTATATGAAATCATGTGACATGTAAAAGACTTCAGTTGTTTAGTCTCATGTAAAGTGACCAAAGTATTACTGCAATGGTTTAAAAAAGGTAAGGTGACAATGTTTTTATGGGTCTTCTAAATTGATGGTATGATCACATCTTTTTATTAAATCAATCTGTTATTGTTTTATTTTGTTTTAGCTATTCCACAAAGTAATTAACACCTCCTATGAACAAAGCTTGCCTTTAACGAATATACAGATGCATAACAAAAAATTACAGCCTGTAAAATTGAGAATAATTTATTACAGCTTACAAGTTATTGCATACCATTTCATTTCTCCAAGATTCAATTTGCAAACTGTAAACACTGATAACATTTTTTTTGGCCTCTACTTTAAAATTACCTAGGGCAGAAACTTGGAACTGTTGCACTAACACATAAATCCCTCTGCTGTATAGTTACCAAATGTAATTCTATACAGTATGCAGAGCTACTCAGGTAATGGGGGGAAAAATAGAAGTGGTCTGAAATGAGGAGCTTTTAACCCTCTTATTATGTTTCGGGTCTATTTGACAAGGCAGAGCCTAATTTTCTCTGTCAGTGTTGCAACAGCATCTCACTGGTAAGGACATTCCAAAATGTGGAGCGCCCAGGTTGGCAGTCAAAGAAGTTTTATCACTGCTCCTGGACTAAAAGAGCATAAAAGAGTAAAACCTTTGCAAATAAAAACTTTTATTCAACTTAAGGCTGTTTAAATTAGTTTTAAATTGTACCAGGTCAATAAGACCCAAAACATAACAGATATACCTAAATTCAGAACATAAGAGGAGGGCTAAATTAAAATAATGTATCTTGAAAAACAAAAATGACTTATTGGGTTGCTTAGATCTAACGAACAAGATGGCCATTGGAGTATATGCAGTGGCTTCTGAGGAATGCCAGCATCACATCCTGGTCCTTCCTGTTGTGGTGGAGGTGGGAGCAGTAGGCAGTCTCCTTCTTGGGGTGGTGGTGGGAACTGCAAGTAGTCTCCCTTTGGTGGTGGAAGTGGGAGCTGAAGACAGTCTCCTCCCTAGTGGTGGAGGTGCTGCCTCTGTCGCTGGGAACTGGTGCGGCCCTCCCTCGGTTGCTGGGACCCGGTGTGGCTCTCCCTTGGCTGCTGGAGACTGGTGCAGCTCTGGATGCTCGTGCTCCCCCCTTCAAAGTATTCGATACCTCAGGACTTCTCTCCACTCTCGCTCCTCCTCCTCATAACTGCGGAAGGGACAGTGGGCAAACAGTGGGTAGTGCTTACCCTCGCAGAGGGGGCACAACTGCCGTGTCCCAGATTCCTGGCTTCCGGCAGAACCACTCCTCTGTGTCTTCCCCCTATCCCATCTTTCAGGACATTGCCTGACAGGACATGTGGATGGAGCAGCACACGATGATGTGGCCAGTTTTGCCACAGGGGAGTCACCACACCCCTGCTTCTTCCTTCCCCCTTTTGCTCCTCCCATTTTTTGCTTCCAAAAAAACAAACAGAAAAAAAAAGTTTTTTTCAAAAAAATATTCACTTACAGTACCATTCCTGGCCTGCTTCTTAGAGGCATTGTTTATCCCACAAAGGACACCATATGTCACAAGCTGGCTTGAGTGGTAATGTTAGACCAGGAAGAAATAAACTGCACTGCGAGTGAAATGAAAGGAATCCACAGCAGATGGGGTAATGAATGTGCTGCTTGAGTTTGTATTATTGTAAATAATAAATTAACAAATAAAAGTTTTGAACAAAATAAAACACTGACACAAAACAAGAGGTGAGTTGGCCAAAATAAATAGACAGACAAAATGGACGAAATGAAACCAAACAGTGGATGAACAAACAAGTACCATGCTGATGCTTCCAGCACAAAATAACCACGTTATTTTACTTTTCTTAATTCTCCCAATCCGTTCTCCACTCTCCACATTTACCCTTTTAATGCAGCTGTATCGAGATTGGATTGCTAATCAGTCATTTCATTGGACGTCATACATTTGCACGTGAACTACTTTGTATGCTTCCTGTGCTTCCATACAAATACCCCTTTTAATTTGCACGTAAAGTGATTGTGCCATCCTCGTGTCTAAATACAAATATACATTTTATAACACTCGTGCAACCTAACCCCACATTATATCACACGCACCAATACATATACACCAACATTAACACACCACACTCAGGGGAGGGCACACTGCCACAGTCCACTATAGAGGCCATCACAGGTTACAGGATAAAGCTAAGGGGTTTCCATTACTCTGAAAAACATATAAAGTTGGCAACTTAAATGGTGTAGTTATGGAGATAATTAAATTGAGGAATTTCTCCTGTGAGCTAACTTGGGTCGCAAAAACGGGTTCAGTGGCCAAGAGTTGCATCGCACAGTGAAGAACTTATCTGAAGCAGCAGAAAGGAGCAGCAACTGGCTGTGGTTAGAAAGAAAGAAAGCAACACTGATATACGGGTAAGTAAGCTGGGCTGAGTTGAGTGGGGGACGGAGGGGGGTGATGCTGGGGCGCCAGAGTCACTGTTAAGGCCGCTTGAGGTGTCGTGGGCTAGTCGACGAAACACCAAGGACAGAAGGTGCCCACGTGAAGACCTCAGAGATGTACCCTACTTAGCTCAATCCAGACGGTTGTCATGCTGATGCACTGGGGAAACCCCACTTTGGTTGATCCCCAGAGCCAGCATTGCAGCCATTGTGTGTGCTGATGCTCTGGGGAGGCAAACAAGCTGATCCCTGGAACCAGCATTACACTTCATCCATCAACACCAGGCAGAAGGATATCTACATCAACAGATGGAAAGAAACACAAATGGATGGAGATGCAGATGGATCAAATTAGTTTACTGTAAAGCTACGTCTTAATTGGTGCCAAGTTCAAATCAGCATGAAGTTTTTAACATCTACTCTCATGTAATGGAAATGATAAACACACAATAAATACGCCCGATGATTGTGCTATTATATACACTTATTTTAACGGCTTCAGAGGTGTACTTTGTCAATTAATTGAAGACAAAAAATATATATTTTGGCCATATAAAATTTGTTTTGTATTTGTCACAGAACTGCGCAATGCTCTATTTGTGAACTTGATTCCTGTCCTTTTTTTGATCCCAGCTATGTCCAAATACAACGTTAGTAAATATAGTTGGTGAACTGGATATCATGAGCCAGCTCGATCACTCAAAACAGCGCAACAACATCCAATGAACATATTGATTGTGTTTTATTTGTTTGCATCATTAATATTTAACACAACAGCAAATCCAACACAATTTAAAAGAAAGGAGAGAATCTCTGACTTGTTTTGGCCTTGTTTTGAAAGGCAGAGCCTTTTTTTTTTTTTCTTGTGAGACTTGGCAACACTGGTAACCTTCCCCATCTGATTCCACATTATTATTATTATTATTATTATTATTATTATTATTATTATTATTATTATTATTATTATTAATAATAATAATAATAATAATAATAATAATAATAATAATAATAATAATACTTAGTTTCAACCTTAGTCTGTATCAAACTTTTCTCACCGGTCGCAATTACCTTCCAGTGCTACGCTTCTGACAATAACGCAGGAGGTATGGGCAAAAAACCTTTGTCTTGGGTAATGGAGTTTGTAGCAGGGTGAAGGTAAGAAGGTGTGGTAAAACGTGGCCTCCCGGCAGGTGCTGACACTAAAGCAATCGACCTGCAGGTCCTCACCAAGATGGCACATACCATAAGAAAGAGAATCACACAGGTGTTTCGAGTTTCATATTCTGCAAAGCCAGTTTTTTTTTTTTTTTTTTTTTTTTTTTTTTTCATGAAGACAGTCGACTAGCGATTGGTCAAGGAGGATTGCCGATGGTGTGGCTTGGAGCATAAAAGAGAACTGTGTTGATAAGCGGGGGAGATATGTTTAGGGAGACAGACAGGGGAACGGTACCTGGAAGGACCTGCTGTGCTGTGCTGTGTTGTTTACACCAGACTTGTGCTTTAACCCAAAGTTCCAGGAAGTAAGAGAGCGTAGACTCTGGGGGTGGAGTTCCTAGGACAGAACAGAGAAGAGTGCCACAACAAGCATACTAGAGAACAGGCACTAACATCTGGATGAGACAACAACAGGAGGTGGACGTTTCCTTCTCGTCAGGAGCGAATATAGTTGTGCTGGGATAAACAGGACTGTAGGGTACCTTGTGTGGTGTTATCACAATTACCAAGTAAAACTTTGTGGCACCAAATACAGTGACTTTGTGTATTTGTATACATACCACACTCCACCCAGGGACATTGTTGTTGTTTTCCATCAGAGTTTCAAGTGTTGTTTTTATGAAATAATCTGCAAATCTGTTAATTCTGCAAATCGTGGTATCTGAATGATAGATCAGGATCAAAGATGACCCCCAAACTCTTAATTCCAAGTTTAAGTTTTAAAGAGAGCCCATAAATAAATATGGACTGGAAAGGAGGGCTATAGTGGAAAATTACTGACCTAAGGAAAGACTATTGTTACCGACAGGGGGCTATAATGCCCAAAGCCACAGGCTCACGGCATTGCACCCTGGAGGTAACACTAGTTTTCCCAAGGGGCATTTCATTTTTTAATATGGCTGAGTCTACAGTACCTATTTAATATATGAACATAAGACATGTTACAAACTAAAGGAGGCCATTCGGCCCATCTTATTTGTTTGGTTGTTAGTAGCTTATTGATCCCAGAATCTCGACAAGCAGCTTCTTGAAGGATCCCAGGTTGTCAGCTTCAACATTACTTGGGAGTTGGTTACAGACTCCCACAATTCTCTGTTTAAAATTCTCTGTGTAAAAAAGTGCCTCCTATTTTTTCATCTGAGTGTCCCTTTATGTAATCTCCATTTGTGACCCCTCGTCCTTTTTTCTTTTTTCAGGTTGAAAAAGTCCCCTGATTCGACCTTGTCAATGCCTTTTAGAAATTTGAATGCTTGAATCAGATCATTGTGTCGTCTTCTTTGTTTAATACTAAATAGATTCAATTCTTTTAGCCTGTCTGCATATGACATGCCTTTTAAACCAGGAATAATTGTAGTCACACTTTCTTTGCACTCTTTCTAGAGCAGTATTATCATTTTTGTAGCGAGGTGGCCAGAACTGAACATGATATTGTAGATGAGGCCTTACTAATGCATTGTAAAGTTTTAATATTACTTTGCTTGATTTAAATTAAACTGTTTTCACTATATATCCGAGCATTTTGTTGGTCTTTTTTATAGCTTCCTCACATTGTCTAGATGAAGACATTTCTGAGTCAACCTAAAATCCTAAATCTTTTTCATAGATTCCTTCTTCAATTTCAGGATCTCCCATATGGTATTTATAATGGACATTTGTTTTGCCTGTGTGCAGAACCTTACACATTTCTCTATTACATGTCATTTGCCATGTGTCTGCCCAGTTCTGAATGCTATCTAGATCATTTTGAATGACCTTTGCTGCTGCAACGGTGTTTGCCACTCCTCCCTATTGTTGTGCCAGCTGCAATTTTAACAAGTTTGCTTATTATACTATTGCTTATTATATATTTTGTAATTCATTTTCTGTTAAGTCACAGAATCACTATTGAGCAGATTTTTTCACATTTTGCCATTTTCTATTGTTGTGAAGAGTGAAGGTGAAAGGTGTTCTATTGAAAAGAGACAGGACTATAGTGAGGTGAACCAATCACGTGACAAATGGAGACAATTGTCTGGCGGTATAAGGATGTTAGGGAAGTAGGTCAATCTATTTTTGCTCTTATGGTGAGGTTTCAACCAATCACAGGACAAAATCTGCAACCACTGATCCATATATATATATATATGGTGCTATGTATGCAGATGCACTACAATAACTGCAGTTAATTCCTAATTCATTTCTAGTAAAACTAGAACGGGGATTATGATTGAAATAAGTAAAATTGCAAAGGTTCTGTGTCATAATATTGAATAATGAATGTCCCAAAATAAAAAAGCGACGAACCAAATTATCTTCAACACAGGAAATGATATAAGCTTTTGTTAATAACTACTGCTTTTTTAATCTTTATTTTCTGCTCTCGCTCTTATATTCCTGCCTCACTTTTTGTTAAAGGTATACAATACCTCTTATAAATGCTATCCATAGGGCTTCCTTCTACTTGAACTTTCCAGATGGCTCTTGTTACCTGAGTAACCAACCTATCCACCTACTAAATTTCAATTTAACTATGCTTTTTTTTTTTTTTTTTTTTTTTTGGTCAGAAGTTTATTCAAACCCAGGCCCAGTCTGTATGCAATAGTTTATTTATAGTGATTCTTTTTTTAATAGATTATTTAATTCAGGAATTTTATAAGGATAACCTTTTTAATGTTGAGATGAAGATACTGTACTTATGTTTAACAGTAACACTGGAGACTTACCGGTTGTGGTAGAAGCAAAGACTAAATCAAGTATGATGCAAAGAAAATAATTTAAATAATATCAAGGTTTTTCTTATTTGTTTCTACTTTGCATGTTTTTAGTTTTTAATTAAAGCTCCTTGTATCCAGGATTCCAAGTTAATGGTACGGTATACAACAAGCAATAAGGAAACTCTTGATATTTCTCACTGGGTTCAGCAAACAGTGAAGTTGTTGGACAATCTCCAGCCTTGTAGATTTCCCTTTTCTTCTCTTACATGTGTTTTTGTGTTTTTATTAGTTGTTTTTTTCTGTTTTTGTGCTATTCAAGCTGGTGCAGAACTCCCATTGTTAACATGTTCCTTCTTATCAATGACTTTTTGATGTCCATAATGATAATGCCTGATGATAGCTTCAGATGGTTCAACAAAGCAGCTAGAAAAGAAAGCTTCTGGTGGTTCTTTGATGTTATGCAATGGAAAACAGCTGTTGTTTCCAAGGGAAGGAGAAGGGAGGTTTGGATCATGTATCACAACCAAAAATGATCTGCCAGGTACTGGGCTTAATGGTGATCTAGTCCTAATATAAAATTGGTCACAAGGTGGGGGTTCACAGTTAAGCCAGTTAATTACATGTTCCCACAGGTGGACAGCTGAGCTAGAGTGTCTGGGAAAGATGCAACTGAATATGTTTTCACTGCTAATAAGATACACCTCTACTGGGTTTACACGTACGTGTCATCTGAGAGGCTTTAGAATTTGATTTGAATATTCTTATTGGTTGGGCCATCTGTTTACACTTGAGCTTGGCTCTGTGCTGCATTTCGACCTGAAATAGATATACACTTCATCACTGACCTAGTAGAAAAGTACCTTTTTGTAAAATGTGTCACTTAAAGAAATCAATGCCGCTCAGGTAGGTACGATTGTCTTTTGGAATGTTCTGGTGGTTTCATTCCAGGTTTAATAAACAGGTTCACGGTTCTTGGCACAAACTGGCACCTTTGCAGTTAAGCCCTGAGAGATGGCAAGTGCCTAATTGATAGAGGTGAGGCACATTATGGGGAAGCGTACAAAGGGACTGCTCACACCTGCTTTATTTTTTCAACTTTAAGGGCATTCATCTAAAAAATGTGAAAGCATTTTTTTATATTATAGTGAGCCCTCCTTAACAGAGTGTCAACTGTTTTTCTGTATCTTAATCAATACCCTTATACTTCCTTGAGGCATCATACATGCATCACAAATTTAGTGTTTTGGATTCAAATAAATTATTCTCAAATGAAAGGTCATGGTATTAAAACAGATTGGAAATCAGTACCACACATTGTTCACTTTACTTACAATAGTAATATAGTAATGGTTGTACAGTGAATTATGACAACATTATACTCATTGTTTGTCTAGTGACTAGGTTATCACTTCATAAGTGCAATTTTCTCCAAAATTGGCAGACTTTCCTTTGTCAGGTGGTATACTACACAACAGAGGTAAATAAACAAGCTTATTTAGTGTTTGGTTTTTTACTTCTTAGCCAAAATGTGCTTAATAAAAGAGACTTAATTTACAATGTATTACCAACTACTCTGTTTTGATTCATCAACAAAAACTTTTTGTGTTTTAACTGATCGAAAGACTAACTGCCTGCATCTTAGACTGAACTGCATCTCTTTTGGTTAAATAATAATCAGATGAATAGAGATTTGTATGAAACACACATCTGATAGCATATTACAATGGTTACCCCATCATCACCATGAACATACAGCATGTGGTGGTGTTCAGTTTGTAATACTTTAAAACTGGGTGAAACTTAGACTACTTCTCCTAATCCTGCTCCTAAAAATGCTAAGTCGTTGTCTATGCTTTTTTTTTTTTTTACCTTTCCCATGCTTAACAGCTTTAATTAAAATTTGTATTTTGAGTGGCTTTTCCAGGAAACCTGACATTACTTATCTAGGGGAAAAAAAATGATAACTTTGAGCTGAGGTTTGAAGATGTCCTGTATGGATAACCAAGATGTTATTTTGTCAATTAGTCCTGTTCTAATAAACGATACTTCTTCACAAAAATATCATCTGTGTTAATCACGGGAATACAACACAAAGTGACTAATTAATGACCTTAAATATATATATATATATATATATATATATATATATATATATATATATATATATATATATATATATATATATATATATATATATATATAAAAAAAAAAGATAAAATCTCAGTACTGCAAAGTGCACAGGAGGCTGGAACAGTAAACACAGAGAATGTTACACTTTGTTCCCCAACACTTTACTTCACTAAGTCAAAAGAGAAAATGTGTTCAGAACATATGTTATTTTCTTTGGAATATGAACATTTAAAATTACTGTACCTTTAAATTATGTTTATGAATACATCCTGAGCTTTCCAAAAAAAAAATAAAAAAAATAATCAAGTGAGAATTACAGGGACTAAAATAATAAATGTGAGAGATGTGTTTTGGAACTTCCTTTAAACCTGGAATATTGTGGGTGGAAAAATAGTTCAGTATTTTTTTTTTTTTACTTTTTCACAGGTATTTTGGTATTTATTGTCAATGTGTTCATAGTTATTGTCCCAGGACATACCTAATATTGATATGTGTTTATGTAAATGTCTTCTTTGGCTCCGCTCAGTAGTGTTAATCTTACAACACAGTACTGGCACAATACTCAATGTTGCTTGTGGTGTATCTGCCATTTCTTTCTGTAGGGAAAAATTATGTGAAGAAATTTACAAAACATAGGTCAGTATGTGTCAGGGTCCTCTATACTGTTAATTCCAGGTAAGTATAAGGTTTTATAATTAACTTTATTATTCTTTGCCCACAGATTGTTTTAGATTTTGAAATGACCACCCAGACCTTCCCAGTGAATATACAGGAACCACACAAACAGGTAAGTAAAATAATGATTTATTAAAGGAAATTTAGACAATCAAATATAACTTGTTTTATCAGATAATTTGCAAATAAAAGAGAAAGAAAAACAAATCTCGAACACAAATTACTAATAGGTCAGCCTGGGCGATCGCCTTCACTGTTCCTATATCTTTATAAATTCTCTCTCCGCTCTCGTTCTGCGTCTCAAACACCCCACCCCGAAATGCAGAGAGCTGCAGGCATATATAGAGGTGACCATCTCCCGATTAGCAACAAATTAATCACTTAATTAATTTGGGAGATGGCCAGCTTCTGCACGGCTTTTTAACCCTGCAAAACAATATCAAAACTAACACTACTATGCAGTCATTTAAAAAACACACATTCCCAAAACAGTAAGAACCACGGCACTTCACTGTCACATATAAATAAACATACAATAAATCATAAATAAACCACACTGCTTTCGCCGTTCCTTTATACATATAAATAATAAATAAACAAATACAAAATAACACGGGTGGAGGGGGAAACCCTGTTCTAAAAATAAACAAAATGTACAGGGCTGCTTGCCCTGTTACATATCCCCCCCCACCCTTGTGCAAAGCACACATGGCCCCATCGTCCACCTCCCCCCTCAGTCTCAAAGTTCCAGAAGAGGGGTCTCGAGTAATCCATGGGGGTGGCCATGTTGGGAGGTCCTCCTCCCCCCATGTCTTCCTGGCTGGTAGCTCCTTCTTCCGGAGCTTCAGCCACTGTTCCTCCTGCCGTAAAAGTACGGTAGCCGGTAGCCCTCTTTTCTCAGGCACCGGCCCCAGTGCTTCCTGCGGTCCAGCAGGACTAATAGCAGCCCCAGGCGACGCAAGCCAGGCAGCGGCCCCAGGTAGTGCAGAGCTGGCAGCGGCCCCAGGCGAAGCAGAGCCCTCATCAACCCCAGGAGAAGTAAAGGAAAGACAGGCAACCCCAGGTGAAGCGGGATCCTCGGCAACCCCAAGGGATAAAAGAGAGATACAAGCAGCACCAGGTAGCCCCAGGCGATGCGTATGTGGCATCCTTGGGTGGTGCGAGGCAGGCATCCTTGGGTGGTGCGAGGCAGGCATCCTTGAAGCGTGCGAGGCAGGCATCCTTGGGCAGTGCGAGGCAGGCATCCTTGGGCGGTGCGAGGCAGGGCAGCAGCGGTCCCTCGGAAGGCAATGACGGCAGCGGACCCATGGGAGGCGACCGTGGCAGCGGACCCTCGGGAGGAGAGCCCGGCCTAGCTGTGATGCTGGGGTTGGCCTTCTTCACAGCCACTGCGGCCGGGCGATTTTCCCCTGTGCTCCCCTCAGCAACCTATGTAGGGGCTGCTGAGGTCCGGCAGCATCCTGCCCTGGTTCCTCTAATGCTGAAGGGAGAGACAGCTCCTGCTGCTCTGCTCCTGGTGGTGGAGACAGATGCAGCTCCTGCTCCTCTTCTCCAGGTGGTGATGGTGGTGGAGACAGGGGCAGCTCCTGCTGCTCTGCTCCTGGCAAAGGTGACAGGGGCTCCTCCCTTTCTGGTGGCGAAGGCGGCAGGGGCTCCTCCCCTTCTAGCGGCGAAGACGGCAGGGGCTCCCCTGCTGGCTGCAGTGGGGAAACCAGCAGGCATGCTCCCTCCACTGGTGGAGGTGGGAGCGGCACGTAGTACTTCCATGGTGGTGGAGGCGCCACGAGCAGGTACTCTTCCTCTGCTGGTGGAGGTGGGAGTGACAAACAGTCCTCCCATGGAGGTTGAGGTGCCACCAGCAGGTATTCTCCATCTGCTGGTGGAGGTGGGAGTTGCACACAGTCCTCCCAGGAGGTGGAGGTGGAACCAGCAGGTATTCTCCCTCTGCTGCTGGAGGCGGGAGTGACAAGCAGTCATCCCATGGCAGTGGAGGTGGAACCAGCAAGTATTCTCCCTCTGCTGGTGGGTACCTGGGCTGTGGACGCACCGGCTCCCCCTTCTTGGGCTGTGGACGCACCAACTCCCCCCTCTTGGGCTGTAGACGCACCAACTCCCCCCTCTTGGGCTGCTGACGTACCAACTCCCCCCTCTTGGGCTGTGGAAGTTCTGGCTCCTACCACTCAGGCACAGGACGTTCGGGCTCCTCCCACTCAGGTGCAGGAAGTTTGGGCTCCTCCCACTTAGGCGCAGGACGTTCAGGCTCCTCCCACTCAGGCGCAGGACGTTCAGGCTCCTCTCACTCCTTCCTTTCTCTCTGCCTCCTCTTCACCTCCCTCTCTCTCTCTTGGCCAGTGGAGGTGATGGGGTCTGCTGCTCTAGCAGCCAAAACCATCCGGACGCACAGGACACCGTCCCCATTGAGTAGGCCTTCCAAAAGCAGGGGTCTTTGTATGAGCAGTCCTCTTCGCCCAAACTCCCTGCACATGACACACAGGGGGGCCCCTTCATCTCTCCACTGCTCCTGCTCGTCCTCCCAGTATGGGGTCCCAGTTGGGTGGGGTCCCGTGACTACCATCTCCTCTCACCTCTCTCCTGTAGCTGCTGCGGCTTCTTCCGGCTCCTCCTTTTTCCTCCCATCCTTCCTCCTCTTCTCCAGTCCAAAAAGTGTATAACAAAAAAAATGAAAACTGCGGTACCCTTGTGCAATACCTCTTCTGGCCTGAGTCCAGGAGGCGCTGGTGTTCCCACGCTGAACAACATGTGTGGCAGGAAATGGCTGAGCACTGACGTCAGACCAGAAGAAGGACGAACAACAGAGGTATCTGCAGTTTACAGAAAGAAGACGAGGCATGCGCCGTTTTATTTAATTTAAAAATAAAATGTTCAAACAAAAATAAACACTGCTCACAGAGTACAAAAATAAGAGATAAACAAAAACAAATCTCGATTGCAAAATACAAATATAGGTCAGGCTGGGCTATCGCCTTTACCGTTCCTATATCTTTACAAATGATCTCTCCTCTCTCTTCGCTCTCGTTCCGCTTCTCGGACACCCCACCCCGAAGTGCAGAGAGCTGCAGGAATTTATACAGGTGACTTCTGCATGGGTTTTTAATGTGGATGGGGCTTCCTATCCATGCTGCCAACTGTTTGTTTTGCTGTCAGGCACTGGACTTAAAAATAAACAAAACAAACCTTTTCACCTGGATTACAATTGTCTGTTCTTTAATTACCTGTATCTGCACACAATCAACCACTTTGCCACACTGTCATATAGTAAGAGCAATAAGTAGCCAAAGTAAGTAAAAATGTCCTTCTTTTTCTCTTGATGTATTTTTCTGCAGACCCCAGGCACTTTCATCCATGTATATTACAGGACATCTGATTTTAATGGAAATATATTAGGGAATGCACTTATTGTGACATCTGTATCATATATATTAAAGGATATGTTTCTGTTTTAAAATGGAACATTTGCCTGCAAGAAAATCTTTCTTTATATAAATATAAAAAAAGTTCTGTTATGCGTGGGATATGAATCTATAACCTTCAGTTTGCAAGCATGGTACTACACGATTAGTTAGACAAGCAGTATTTAGAAATATGAAGTCAGCTAGCTGAGAATTCTCAGGACTTTGTTATATTTATGAGATTTTTCAAGTCATCATTCATCATCATCATCATCATCATCATCATCATCATCATCATCATCATCATCATCATCATCATCATCATCATTCTGAGACTCTGATGTTTAGCTCTGAAAATCTTTGGTTTCCTGTCAGTGTAATGCTCATTGTAGTCCCTACTGGCACAAGGAAGTATGGCTTTCTTTCTCAGTACTGGGTGATGAGAGTAATGCTAATTATAGTCCTCACTGGACAACAAAGAATGTTAATTTCTGAAAATTAGCTATATGCTGAAGGATAGCCTATATATTTGGTAAAAGTAAAACATAAATAAATAAACATGTTAATATAAATATTGAAATAAATGAATGCATAGACATTTATTTCTTTATTTATCATGATATTTCTTTATTTTCACTATCATATAAACACTGCCATTTAATACTGCATGAAACGAAAATAAATACTCAACAGTTCTTGTTCAATTGTATATTAGTGAAGATTTTTGCTTAGGTACATTGATGATGTTTTATTAATATGGTCGGGATCAAAGACTCAACTTGATCATTTTGTGGATTATATTAATTCCACAAATAGTCATTTAAAATGTAAATATGAATCTGATTGAGATAAAATATTTTTTTTAGACTTAGAAATATCTAAAGGTAAGAAGAGCAACTTACAAACTACTGTATCTAATAAACCAACGGATCGGAATTCATTACTGGCAAAAAGTCAACACTCTCGCTGACAGAAATATAGTGAGAGTTCAATTCTTACAGGTAAGAAGAAACTGTAGTCACATTTTGAAATTAAATCTGAAGAAATGCACTCCAAATACATTACCCAAGGATATGATAACCGTATTCTTAAATAAACATTACAAAGCTAAAGATTGTGATTGTGAGATACTTATTAAAAAGGAAGTTAAAAACACTAAAAGTGATCTGACTGTGTTTTACCTCTGAACTGAATTTTTTGTCTAAAGATATAAAATGAATACCGTATTACTTCAATTTGGTGATGCCCTCGTCTTGACGCCGCAGTCATATATCAGCTTTATAGTGGAGGCCGCGCTCGAATAAATGCCACTATCAATAAAGAAACATTAAGGGATTTTTTTTCTCCCCCTACTAAAAAAACCCAGACAGTAAATAAACACGCAACACTGACTATGTACATATAATGCCACCGAAGAGACGGCATACTCAATCCAGCACGTAAATTACAAACTAATGCACACACACACATAGTAAGCACATTTTATTTTATGGTAGTACAGTTCTGAAAGAAAGATAAACATACAGAACAAAAGTCCTTCTGAAGGTCTTATAGGTGGTTTTGTTGTTTTGTTTTTAGTTCAATTGTAATTCCTGTACAAATAAAAACAATGTGTTTACTATCTATGAGAAGATTTAGTTTCGGTTTCTCTTGCACAAATATTACAAACAAGCAAGTTACAGTGAGAAAAAAATAACCAAGTAGGATATATTGTAGTTCTTGTAGAAATCAAACTGATACTCTGAGGTAGTTTGTGCAGAAAAAACATCTACGTCACGCTCTTGGATTTAACTGCCACAGCAGCATTGCCCCGCCCCTTAACAACCGATACTCATTCCTGATTCACTCATACAGTTCTCCCCTGACCTTCCAAATCCCACGTAATAGGCTCTCAGTAACTGTCACTGATAAATATACTGTAGTTAAAGTAGGTTAGCCACACACGCTGCTACATACAGGCAGGCTACTATATTACAGAAAATAAGCAACCGTGATACTTCTAAAATGTCATAAGACATGTAATAAAATATTGCAGCGTTTGAAAATCGTAACATTATTAATAAACGTTGCCCTTGTATAAAGGCTGCCCTCTTTTAATTGCAGCAGTCATTTTGATCAATTTTAAATAAACACCCCGGCACCAAATTGAAGTAATGCAGTATTTTTCAAAATTTGGCAGGTACTAAAAAGTGTTTGTTCCTTGAATTTGATAACAGATAAACTGCCCCATGTTGATTTTAAACCTGCAAAAAACACGAAAGACAAATTGGTCCATTAATTTATTCCAAAAGTGGACAAAGCATTTACACGGTTATCTAATCTTGTTTCTCATGGTTAATTATTAATCACCCACGACTGGGTAAAAAGATACATATTCAAGGCTTCATTAACTGTTGATACCACAGGAGTAATTTATATGTTAACTTGTCCATGCAGACTGGTTTACATAGGTCAAACGAAATGAGCCTTAAAAATAAGGGGCTCTGAACATAAAGCAGCAATTAAAAACCAAAATCAAGAATATGCAATAGCCAAACACTATAAAAAAGCTGGTTACAGATCATCTCCACATTTATTATGACTAGTGGGGGGGTGGAGAATTGGAAACTTGTCTTTCCGAAAGGAGACTACACCCATCAATCTCATACATTACCAGTTTGACCAGTTAAATAGATCTATCTGCCCGCAACCCCTGTCATTTCTTTGTTTGGTACGCTTACCTGGCACTATGGATTCGATTCCTCGATCCGGTAGTCTTGTTTCAGCTCCTGAGAGCCCTGCTACTCCCGTTTGACCTAGCTGCAAGAGAACACCTCGGATGCCTCTTCAACGCGCTGCTTCAATTAAAAAAAAAAAATACCAGTCATGGAAAATTCCTCAGCTTCTCAATACTCCAGGAATATTTCTTACACCTCTGGTGCTTCCTACGAGGACCTCATCTCCTTTTTTAAATCAATCCGAGGCATCAAGCTCCAAGTCTTCATTCGACGAGGCCTCCACCATTCAAGCCGTCCAGTCCGGGTCCGATTCCCCCGGCATCAGCCTTCAGTCCCACACACATGCCAATGCCGTCTCTAACGCAGACATCCTTCTAGCCCTGCAAATATTGCAAGCTTTAATCTCCGGGCTGGAGACTCGTCTATCCCACCTCGAATGCCACCCTGTACCTCTCGGTTCCTCTGCATCGGCTTTCCTCACCACTCCATCTCTGCTTCCAGCTGTGGCTCTCTGTTCAAGCCCACTCAATTCCGGCCCTTCTTTTAATCTTTCCACAGCAATAGCTAGCTCCGATTCCCACAACCCAGCTCCCCTGCTACCCAGACCAGCCTTGGTATCCAGCAAACTCTGTACTCAAATCCAAGAAGGTAGGGACATAAATCTAGTCCTTTTGCTTATCTGTTCCCTCGCAGTTCATGACAATAGAATGTTAGACTGCGGGGAAGTATCCATCATTTTGAAATCCAAAGACTCGTATAATTAATTTTACACATTATCAATGGACATTACCCTCATTCCTCACACAGGTGATGGGTACCTATACAAACAATTGACGGAAGCCTTATTTATTTTGGGGGAAGGTGGCCCCATGTGCCACTTGTCCTGCCCGCTGGCAGAGCCATTCTAATCACTGTATTGCATTCATCTCAGCTCGGCCAGCATAGGGGCAGCTATCGTGCTCCAATGGATAAGGCCATGGGCCAAATTGTAATGTGAATGTATTATGTATGTGTCGGTGTGACGGGGAACTCCCCGTCTATATGACTATGTTTGGAACTAGCAGGGAGGGGGTTAAAATTCTCCCTGCCAGAAAAACATGTGAAAAACTTGAGAGTTATTGTGGCTGGAGCTTTATTTTTGTAAGTTCACTTGGCTGGGGTGTTTTATTTGTGTTGGAGAGTTTTGTATTTTAAGAAGAAAGGAGTATCTTGTTTAAAGACCTGGAACTTGACCGTTTATTTTTGTAAGTTCACTTGATTATTTATTTTTTGAACCTCTTTTTTTTGGCCCTTGTGCCTGTCTATTTGATTATTTTATTTAATAAATAACTTTATTTTGCCTTTACTCTGTCTCTGAGCCTCAATACACTCTGTCATCCTGTCACAGTCGGTTATCATGTTCATGTCGGGCATAACTGTTTGCCAGTTGTTCATGTGCCATCAAGCATATCTTTCACAACCAATAAACTGGTATTTTTACTACTAAGTGGATGTCTTCTTTCTGGAAGTAACTACCAGCTCGAGGTGGGAATTTGATACTTTTGTTACTATGGAGAGAAGCATACTGGATATTTGCCCTCCAAACATTAGAACCAATTGGTCTCAATGACAGAGTCAATTTGTTTTCTTTAATATGAAATCTCTGCTTTAAGTCAGATATGTCGATTACATTATGGCAAAGTATTTTCAATGTTGATAGTTTCTATTGTATGTATTTGTGCTATTGTGCTATTTTTTTAAAAAAAAAAAAAAAAAATACAGTTTAATTTATGTGGCAGATTGCTGCTGAACATATGTAGCACCCGGGAGGGGCGCTCGTTCTTTCGGACCGTGGTGGGATCACCACCATGGTCCGAGGCAGAATACCAGAAGGAAAATAAACTAGACCATACTACTATGTCAGTCAATGAACATCATTTTATTAAATACACGTGGCAAACAGTACTTAACAAACAGGGGAGATCTAGAATACACAGTCATGGCAAGCGGTTTGCACTGCCCATTAATTAAAACAATAACTAAACACTGAACTACAATTTAAAACTAAAGGGCAGTGCGGCTCAATACCTGCATGGAGATGGGGCTCACAAATAAAAAAACAACAATAAAACCAATACAACCCATCTCCAGCACTCCTCTAAAACCCAATGCCTTGTAACACTAGACGCACCACGGCAGTCATTTTGGCGGTTTTTGGTTTTAAAATAAAATTTTCTCCACTCGTGTAACACATATGGGGCTACGCATTCATATACCTTTCTGTGCGTTTGCATTACATATTCTCACAAAGCATCAAACACGGGAGTGCAGAAATAAAGGAGATATATTACATTATACCTAAAAGCCCTAGGTGCAGTCACATTGATGGCCACACAGAAAATGATTGTATTTTTTTGATTATACAGAATGGTATTCTGCTTTATTATTTTTATTTACCAGTCCACAATTTGTTTAACTGTAATTAGAATCACTTACAAATGCAAGCCATCAAAAAATGTACTTCTGCTCAGCACACTTCATCAGTCAATTACCATTGGGACTGGTGAAAAAAAAGAGACCGTGGAGTTTTACAACGCAACAAAATATGGAGTTGATGTTTTGGATCAGATGGCATGAAAGTATTCAGTGAAAGCTGACTCCCGCCGATGGTCTGTTCAGGTGTTTTTACAATGTATTGGACCTAGCAGCCACCAACTCCTGGGTACTTTACAAAGAATGCACAGAGAAGCATTTACTAAAGATAGAATATATTTTACAGTTAGCACAGGAACTTCGCAAGAAGTATTTGGAACAGAGGGAGCCTGCCAAGTGTGTACCCACAGCTGGAGCTCGCAACCCCGCTGACAGCCACAAGAGATGCCAATGCCAGGTTGGCAAGTGCAATAAAAACAGAACTTCAGACAGCTGTGCCCTGTGCAGAAAGGCGGTGTGTGGAAAGTGCACTGCACGTGTGGAGACTAACTTGGCTTGTGTTTTTTAGGCACAATAAAAGCAGATCAAATGCATGAAAACACAAGACAAGTTAATAGAAACAATTGGGGTAACCTTGACCCCCACCACTTTTAAAGTTGTGCCTATTTGCTTGGTGCTGGCCAGGGTTGCCCCAATGGTTTTTTGAAATTTAGCTTGTGTTTCTGATATCTCCACTTTAAATGGTTTGGCACTTTTGATAACTTGGTGTTTTTTTCACATTTCAAATGTGTTTTGTTTCAGATAATAAATACAAAAGCAAAACGTAATGTGCACAACCCCAACTAATTAGTCACTCATGACATATTATTCATCGAGGTGTAGTTCTAAATTATTAAAATTCTGATTTTGTTTTGAGATCACAATGTGATATCTGCCTACATAGGAAAACCCATATTACCCACAGGCAACAATTATAGTATACAGTAAATTATACCTTATATATTTCACAGGTTACAATGCTTTTATTCTGGTTTGCCATGCTTGGCTGTGCTTGCCAACATTCTCCTTTGCTTGACTTTAAATAAACTTTTAGGTCAAACTATAAGAAAAAAAGCAAATGGAGAAGAACACAAACATTGTGAGTTTCATAAGATTGCACAGGAGTAACATCTAAATAACAAATGTTTTGTTGTTATTTTGTAATGATATTTTCTAGTCCTAATAAAAATGATAAAACATGGCCTCAAATTCCTATTGAATTCAAGTGGAACAGGAGTGGCAGGTACTGTAACCCGAAAATGTTTTTTCTTTGTTTTATGTAAACACAGTTTGCTATTTTTCCATGTTGCCCATCACTTGACATGATTAAAAAAAAAAAAAAAAAAATAGATTATATTAAAGTTAGATCCAAAAAAAAAAAAAAAAAAAAGATAACATATATTCATGTAATCAAACCGAAACAGTCTGCTACCTCCGTATATATAAGGGAAGCTCCTCTGCTTTGTTAGCACATAGCTGTTAGTGTTAAGGTGCTAGTTAAATATTCAACAGGTAGAGAGAAATAATATCAGCAAGTTTCCACAATATCATCCTAGAAAAATACAACGTGCCACTTACACTGCTGTTAGTATAAAAATACAGGGATAGATTCTCAAAGCTTTTTACTTGAATTACAAATATATAACTACTGAAAAAAATACGAAGACTACTTAGAAGCTCTTGAATGAAAAGTCCAAGTTGTATATCACCGGTTTGAAAAATACATTTTTAGCTTATAGAATATGGTCCATAATGTCCAGAAATGTACTAAAGAGACACACTGATTTGTGGTTTATTGAAAACCTTGGTTCTCAAATTTGTATTATCTCAGTGGTGGTATTTTGACCTGACACTGTTTAGATCAATTACATTCTGTAAAGTGCTCTGGATTGCTCATAGATCAAGCACACTGTAAATTAATTTGGTATTGTACAGGATGATTTTAGAGATTTTTAGGAAATCCCAACCCATGCCAATGCTCTTGGTCTTCATTGGTACTAGTATCCACATAATAATAATAATAAGAAGAAGAAGAAGAAGAAGAAGAAGAAGAAGAAGAAGAAGAAGAAGAAGAAGAAGAAGGGGGATAACCTTGTTTGTTTTATTTATTTATTTATTTATTTATTTATTTATTTATTTAATCAAAACATGTGAACCATTGTTTAAGCAATAGAACCCTCAGAAGGACTTTTCCGTCTGCCATAAAATGCCCAGACTGAATGTGAGGGCTAACATAGTGAGAAAGGCCTTACTATACGCTAAAGTCTTCTTCTGAGGGTTCTATTGTTATGAAAAAATGTTAAAATAAATGTCTTTTTTTGTGATTTTATGCAAAACTGGTTTTATCTGCTAATGAATACAAATGTTTTCCTCTGTATTCTATGAGTAATGCTATTTCCTCAGAATTCCATGTATGGTTTGGTAGCATTCAGGCTTCATTATTCCAATTGAAATGATTCATTCTAAGGACTTTGCAACATTAAAATTGAGTTCCAAGGTATTTATATTGTTTTCGAAATCTCGGGTCATGTGCTGTATCAATTGTTAAAGTGGTGGACGATCTTTCCAATAGCCTAAATAATAACTTAATATGAAGCACATTGTCTGACAAAAGCTTAAAACCAAAGTGAACTGCCAATGATTTTGTCAAATCAAGGTCTTCCTGTGTTTCTCGTAATGAGCCGCATACTGTACAAGTGAGACAAGCAATTTTTCCACTGTGACGGAATTGTGGAGGTTAAAAAATGAAGTTATTCATTAAACAAATGCCTGACATAAAATGTTAAACTATAGGATCAACTACAAAATGTCTTCAAGGCTTGAACACCTTAAGTGATTGAGGGCTGTGTAGCGATACACAAATGAAAACACAAGCCAGCCCATTCAGGAATTTAGAATCAGCATTCGAGAATTTGCGGGATCAGTAGGGATTGAAGCGGTCGGTCCAGCGGTGTCGAGTGATTGGTCAGTGGTATTTGTCAGCTGTGTAGCTGTTGGCAGATATTATTGGTTGTCCAGAACAAGGGAGGAGCCCTAGCTCCTGCCCCCGAACCACACGTACGGTTACAAAAATACCTGGTTGGCTACATGTTTTACTGCTGACCGTGCTGTTGTTTAGTAACTTGTTGCAAGTGTATTCATAAAGTTTATTCAAAGCCTCCTGGCTTTCTCAGAGAACAGAGCACAGTGCCATTTATTATGATATTCTGAAAGTTGCTGAAAGTAATCAGTTTGCATCCATTTAAAATTGCTGTTACTGATGTAGTTACTTTATTGCGATGTCAGCAAACACCATTCTTTTGTTAACTTTATTTACAATACTTAATTTAGATAGATTGAACGTATAGGACAGCAAGGAAGCAGACTTAGTTTACATTGATAAATCAGCGTTATATTAACTACCCAAGTACTACATATGATAAGACAAACCACTAATTCCAAACCTATTATTCATTCTCAAATATATGCCAAAAATATGCAAGTTAGCTTTGACCAGGCATAACTTGTAGATTCTTTTGAAGTCTCTTATCAGTGTGAACTTAGAAAACCCAGTTACATACTTTGTCTAATCAACGCTGGGTGCTGTTGTAATGCATTCTGATCCCCTTTTAGTTTTGTCAGGTAGCTTTAATGTTGGAATTGTGATCTTTGGCTCCCCAGCCAAGTCTTGTATAGACAGCTTATCCATATTTTATTCCCAGACTAGCATTAGAGGTTCTCTCAGGCAAAGACCTGGCATAAATAACAAGTTCATACCCAACCTCCAGATTGGTATATTTGCCAAATGACATTAGCCAGTGAAGCTGCATTAGGTTTGGGTTGCTTGGTTTCAAAAATAGCTTCTTCATTTGATTTCTTCGATTGAGCATCAATCCAGCTGCATTTAGACTTGGAAATTATTTGTACATTTTTTCCAGGTTTAGCCCATTGTTTTCAAATTCTTTCTCAGACTAAGCCATAACTTAAACTTTGACTACAATCACCTATTACGCATTCCCTTCGATAAGAGGGGATTACCCTGTTTTTTAGACTCGCTTGTCTAAGCTGGTTTGTATGTTGTGGCTCAAGTTACAGTTCATGTTTCACTGTTGTGATTTAAATGAAGGGAGCTGCTTTGCCACTAATTTTGCTGTTTACAGTTTTTGTTTTCACTTCATCCTTTCCACAATTCTGCCACGTGAACACATTTGTAAAAATAATATTTTTAAAACAACTTCTCTGTGAAAAAGAAAAAAAATATGCTTGACAAAAACGTACATGTTTGCTAGACCCTTTACCTACCAGACACACTCCAGACATACGAAATAACAATGAATAATAACGTCTCGCTTATGTTATAAATAGATGTGTTACCCCTAAATGGTGGCTTTACTGCCTCATTGTCAAAGTAAGATCTTTAAATACAAAACTGATTGATATTGGCTTTCTATTAGTCACAATATGTGATGGGACTCACATTTTGGAGCCAAACACTCTCCTTGGTTATGAGCATGTCGGCTTTAAATATGGGAGTAAAATAGCTGAAGTGGTATTTTGTCCTAATGAGGATTTGGAGATTATCCTCCTTAGTAATAAAATATGGTTTAAACATCTGTATCAATCTTAACCAGTAGCTAATCTGATGTTTTGCTTCACAGCTGACACCTGTGAGAGGCAGATCCTAGTAAAAAGAGACTGCTACATGTCTGTATTGTATCCAGACACATTCGTAATAAGACCTCCTGAAACTGTTTAACTCCAGAGAGATACTAAATCAAACATACAAATCAAATGCTGTGGAAAGAGGAGAAAGGGGAGACTTCAAGTAAACCGGGTCACATGTAATAAAGTTAAATTATGTGCTGTGCGTACACTGCCTGTCTACTTTATTAGGTCATGTCAACCTGATTGGATTTACCCAGAATTATCAATGTAAATTAGGTTGATCATGTGATGTGACATATGAGCCCTGCAGCACCATAAAGGTGTCGTTGCTTACATAAGCATCATTGAGGACCAAATCCACTCAACAGTGCTGCACTTGTATCCTGATAGCCCATCCACCATGCCAGAATTTTGCCTGAATTGTTTGAGGAGCCTGACAGAGGGCCTCATTTACAAAGGACACTAAATGTAGCTGTAACATGCACATTAAGTAGTGAGCCTAACATGCACCTTTAATCTAAATGTACTGCCCCATTTACTACCAGAAAACACATTAATTTATGTGCACACTATTTGGCTAATTTACATACCACAGTGTGCACACTACATGTATAGTGAGTGATAATTTAATGTGCACGATCATGTCCAAGACTTACCCATGCCCACAATGATATAAAAGCCCCAGGAGTCCAGGCATACTTTTGGTCAGAGGATTATTGTGAAAGGCGGAGTGATCAGTAGATGCAGCCCTCCACATGGGACAGGCAGAGGCAATGCAAACTAAAAACTGCACGCAGAGGAGTTAGAAATTTTAGTGGAGGTGGCTGTTTTAAATTATAATACCTAGTTTGGTCCAGTGTTTTATTTAACCACTCCATTATTTGTACCAATGTAATAAACTATAAAATAAAATCTAAAAATTATAACATTCATTCACGCTTAATATAACCTGTTATTTACAGGTAATTAAAAAAACTTTAATACAACTAATGACTCCATGATGCCAGATAGATTTCAGCTCAGAAAAATAGGTTTAAATAGTGTGCCTATCAGTGAATAATAGTGTGGCACAACGTGCGCCATAATATGCCCACTATTTTGCACGATAATAAATACAATTGCAATAGTAGATACAGAAGTCATGAACATACACACTAATTGCAATGATGGTACACCATGTTTAGTGTCCTTTTGTAAATGAGGCCCAGAGACTTTAAAAATTGTCTATGGCGATCACAGTCCTCAAATTTAGTTGTGCATCTTTGGATTGAACTAGAATTAAGCATTCATCAATATAATTATCTGCCTACCTTTCTGCACCAACTGTGTGAAAATGTAATGATTGAGACAACTTCCAACACTTGATGGAGTCTATGCCATGTCAGGTCAAGATTTAAATGTAATCTTCTGAAAATATGAAACAAAAGTTAAAAATAAGTTTATAAAGGGAGTCAATTTTAATTGGTCAATTAATTGAAGTTATTTCAGGAGGAAAAAATGCTGAATTTTAAGAAAGGCAATTAGTGGTCTCTGTAATGACCATAATCTGTTTCTTCACAACATGGTTAAATGAATCACTTGTAATCATGCTGTGAATAAACTATTTGACCTTACCTCTGCTGTATTGTCACACTACCCAGTAGTGAGAATACGAGTGCTCTGTCACATTTTTTCTTTCTTATAACAAAAGCCCCAGGGACAATTGACATAACCTTTCTGAGTATTCTGTCTAATTAGTGTCACATGGGCCTTTGTGAAGAGATGGAGTTTGTGCAATGCTAGCCGGTTTACTTTGCTTTGAAATAAATAGAAGGTTAGAGTATTTCTTCTGGCATGTAAAGGTCCCCTTAGCATTGAAAAAAAGTAAATAATTGCAAACATGAACTAAGTGATTGTTGAGATGGATTGCATTGTACTTTGCATGAAGCGTTGGTGGGTGCAACTGTTTTACTTAGTATAAGTTCATGTTGTTCCTGCTTAAAAGGGTTAGGGTTACTTGATTTGTGTGTGGTTCATGGCATACTGCCATTTTGCAACATATGTCCACTAATACCCACTGACATTTTTAAAAGAATAATTATTGTAAGGTGAAATTTAAACACCATAGTTAACATGTATATTTTTTGAGTATTCCATTCTGTGACTTCAACACCATTTGAGTTGTCTGGTCTACTAAATAAGGTACAGTAGTCTGAAGAAATTGTAATCAGGATCTGTAAAATCATTAAAGAAAATTGTAAACAAAGACACAGACTTTTTCCATTCTACAAAAACTCTGGTACTGGAGGCCCAGCTCATGACTTCAGATGCACCATTCCCAGCACTAGCTGCCCTGTTAAAAAAAGTCAAGCTACCAGACTTAAAGTTAAGGTTTGTTTTATTTATTATGTGTAAGGAACTGCAAGAAAGAGAGGAAACACTGTCAACAACATATCAGAGAAGATTACAGAATGGCCATATAAATTGCTGCTAAATAACAAGAACTAAAACACTGGAAGGTTTTTCACATGGATGCATTATGGCACAGTAACCTACAGTCACATCCTTTTTTTCCTTATTTGATAGATGGTTTGAGATCCAGCATTCCAGGTTGTACTATGATGCTATTACCCTTATTAGCCAAGCTTTGTCCCTTGCTGGATTTCATAAGGTAGAAAGGCCAGAATGGACATGGCGCTGTTTTCTGTGCTTAACAAAACAAGTCAAGTGGGTAGACACTTCTATATTGCTCTTAATTCATTATGGATATTTTCATTATGGCCAGGCTCTGTATACGGTATATGAGCACTGAAAATCTTATTTGTCAAATAAGATCAGATGGCTATATCTATCCGTCTGTAGTGCATATCAATATTGAATAAGAACATGGTGGGGTAGTGCGAGTGCAGAGGCTGTCAAGCGGCAATGCAGACTAAGGCAGGAATAACAGGTTGAAAGTGCAAATGTGCGTGTTTATTAAACAACAATTAACCCAAACTGGCAACAGAAATAAACAAGTTGAACAAAACAATTCTCTAACACTTACTTTACAAAACAAAACAGCTACTGCCCTCAATGGAACATCTATCTTCCTTTTATAGACCTGTGTGAACATCTACATGCACCAATTAACTAATTGTCATTTTCAGAGAAGAGGAATTAACCCCTTCCCTGCCCATCAGCAGCACAAACACACCATAACATCAAACCTGCTAGGCTTTAATTAAAACTTATTTTCAAACAGAGAAAATACATTGTAATGCTAAATAAGTAATGCTAAATAACTGATTACATAATTGTAAAATGTACACCTGTTCTGATTTGAACCTGTGATAAAATTTCTCCATAATTAAGCACCTCATTTACAAAAGGGCACAAAACATTATGGTGTACCATAATTGCAATTAGTGTGCATGTTCATGATTTCCGTATTGCATTCGTTATCATGCAAAATAGTG
Organism: Polyodon spathula; assembly: GCF_017654505.1. NCBI lineage: Eukaryota > Metazoa > Chordata > Actinopteri > Acipenseriformes > Polyodontidae > Polyodon > Polyodon spathula. The sequence continues at coordinate 25,305,057 of NC_054539.1, forward strand.
GGCATATTATGGTGCACAGTGCTTTTATTATGCCACACTGGTAATCAAAATCAATATGTGATTTTTTTGTATGGTAATGCATGATAATGTATTTAAATGAGGCACCCCCCACTGAATAATGAGATGAGATTTATTCACACCGTATTTACTAAAGGGCAATAATCATACTATGCACCATAAAGTGCGATCAGTTATTTGGAAACCAAGTTTTAGCCACTGATAGACTCTACAAGCTGATCTTGAGTCAACAACTGGCAGTAGTGCTGTGTCTGGTCTAGTGAAACTGTGTTAATTACATTATTTAGCCTCTGGCACTTTTCGAATTACCGTGGGTGCAATTGCTGGGGTTTCCCAACCCATCTTTTTAAGGTGTTTCCAGCAGGTACTGCAGGGAAATATATTAAATGTGCCACACAGAGTACAGTACAGGAAGTGAAAATGGCTTGGTGACTTCCCCAATGTGATGAGTGTGGTTGTACTCAGGTAGCACTGTCACCACCAAGTAAAATGGACCATATTTTCATTCCCTGAATGTACAAATGATGTGTGACTCTCAAATGAGAATCCTGAATGTGGTTGCTGGCTATCCTGGTAGTGCCCACGATAATTTTATATTGTGACACAGTGGGTTTTTTTAAGATTTTGAAAGTGGAAAATATGGGGAAGGATGGTTGTTGGGCAGGTGTTATTACAAGCACGTTGATAATGTTGTTGAAATTTTAATTATGAGTTAATTTGCAATAACAGTCTTGTTTAATTGTTTGTTAGGTGATGCAGGCTATGGGCTAAGACCATGACTTTTAACCCCTCCAGCTGATAGCAGCCGTCCAGCAGCGCGCTTGTGTAATGTAGCACACATGTCTACACGCTCGATCATTGAACGGACATTTGGTTTGTTAAAAAGTCGATTCAGATGTTAAGACAAATCAGGAGGTGTGTTACAGTATAGTCCTGCAAAACACTGTGAGATGTTGCATGCTGCATTTTGCACAACATAGCTATCAACAATGGTTTGCCAGGAAACATGTTACCACAACCTTCACCTGCTCCGCTGGGTGATAATACCGGACAAGGAAGAGGAAGCAAGGCTATATATCATCAATCAATATTTCTCGTGTAATTATGCCATTGCACAACATGACTTATTGTATATGCATTAAAGGACTTTTTTTTTTTTTTTTTTTCATCTGACAAGGAATGCATCTTAAAATTAAAAAGTAAGCATATTCCTGTTACTGTAACAAAATCATATCCTTAGCAATGACTGTAGTGGTTTAATTTTTAATTTTTTTTTTAATTAGGCATATTTCGTCTTACTTGCAGTAATTATTATTATTTATTGGTTGTTGGTTTTTTTTGTTTTTTTAACACATACAGAATTTCATTTGTGAGAAAAATTAATATTATATAAACTATGGAAATGATTTGTACACGGAGGAGCTTTTGATTATTATTATTTTCTTCTGGACTTGTCTTTGTATGTGGATGGAGGAAAGACATTTGGAGTCGGAGATGTTGAGGGTGCAGCTGTGCTTGCCCTTGTTGTAGTGCCCTCTGTGGTGGATCATGTGTTGCTGCTGTTGTTTGTAGTATTGATCAACTCCAGAGCGCGGGTCAATGTGGAACTGAGTGCTGTGATTCCTGCTGAACAGAACTGGACAGTCTTATTTTGTAAAAAAAGCTCTAGAAAATGAATGAGTTATGAATTTGAAACGGAAGATTTGAAATTTTGTGTTTGAAAAAATAACAACATTATTTAGCAAAATGGTTAAAACCTGTTCCACATCAAACACACAGAATGAGTCTGTTTGCCTCACGAAATTCAGCATTTACTTGCATTAAAGTTTTGATATACAGCAGTAACAATTAACTGTAAATAACAGGTTATATTAAGCTTGAATAAAATTGAATTTGTTAGATTTTATTTTATAGTTCTTTACATTAGTACCAATAATAGCGCTGTTAAATCAAACACTTTTAATTTTTAAATCAGATTACAGTTTTACTTTAAGATGTTGTCTTCTGATCTTTAAAAGTAGTTTAAAAACATTCCTTTTCGATTAGGCTTTTTCTTGATTGTACAGCACTTTGTGATAACTGTTGTGTAAGGAGTGATAAAAAAAAAAGTATTACATTGTAGTTTGTATAGTTATGAAATACACTATAAAAGCAATTAAGTAGTTTGTGTCATTTGTAACTTACCTGGTTGAGAATCATCTTTAAGTCTCGTGGTGTCAATGGAACACTTTACATGAGTGGTTTGTCTCACATGAATTAGCAATGCAACATACAAGTACAGTGCACATAAGAATGTTATATTTGCTATAAATAGTTACAAAATAAGCTAAAGAAACAAAAATGTGAAACAAAATAAAAGTACACCGTCGGGTTACAAAAATAAAGATAGCCGTGCATCTCTAATAGCAGGACCCTCTTCTTATTGATTGCATTTTTTTTTTTCTGACGGCTGAGGTAGCTGTTCCTCTGCTTCACTCACCGTCAGCAGCCACTGATGCCTGAACACAACAGGATACAGCAGGCATAATAATTTGGATAAAAAACTTGTGGATCGCTTCAGTAGTATCTGTCTCCTCCCTTTCAATAGCTCAAATGCCTGTTCAACAACCACTCGGATTTGGCCCAGTTTCTTATTAATGCATGTCATGTGCACGCTATGGTATGTAAATTAGGATAATAGTGTACATGGAAATGAATGCATTGTCTGTCAGTAAATGGGACAGTAAATTTAGATTTATTGTGCATGTTAAGCTCACTACTTAATGTGCATGTTCCAGCTACAATTTGTGCACTTTCGTAAATGAGGCCCATAGTGTGTTTTGACAAAAAAAGGTAGGTGTGGGGCAACATGTAAGCCAACTGTAGAGGTAATCGTTTTTGATTTGCTTATATGACATCAGGTTATTCTGCACATCAGATGTGGTAGATTGGAACCAGTGAGGTAATCTGCAATCAAATGTTTATTTGAAGTTGTGTATAATTTCAAAGAGGCATAACTTTATAAGCATAATACCAAAGGACAGCAGAGCTACCACGGGAACAAACACCACCATACAGGCCTAATGGAAATCCGTGCCTTGATATGCAGCATGAATGAGTATTTCTCACTATGAAACTCATTTTCTTTTTTTGTCAATCTAGTTTAATAATATTAAATCTAATAGCCCAGGATTTATAAACCTTTGCCATTTAGTTGTTAAAGGTATACATTTCCACTCTCTTATTCACCTTCTCCTCAAATTGTATGAACAAGCCAATAATGTATACTTACTATATATTGTTTAAGAACAAAGAAAGTGTCTTTATCCTTCAGCTAGGCATGGTTTTACGATTCTTAAGAAACCTTAATCTGATGAGGGTTTCTCCCTTTACACTCCAAGAAATACCACTTGGCTACACCTACTTCATGTGCAAACTTAGTTTTTCTTCATTTTTTATGTTGAATTACACCCAGCATCCTGGCCAATTTGATGATTCAGATGGTATTTTAAAGTTAATATAAGACACACAGTAAATTATATATATATATATATATATATATATATATATATATATATATATATATATATATATATATATATATATAAACCATTTGAATCATTTAAATGTCCAGGATGGTGGATGTAATTCAACACAGTTGTTAAATAGTTGTTTCATCATTGTCCTAATTAGGCAGGTGGTGGGCATTGCTGCTGTACCCTTGAGCAAGCTAATTTACCTAGACTGCTCCAGTAAAAAACCCAACTGTATAAATGGGTAATTGTATGTAAATAAATGTGATATCTTGTAACAATTGTAAGTCGCCTTGGATAAGGGTGTCTGCTAAGAAATAAATAGTCATCGTTTAATTATTGATTTTTGCTTTTGTCTACACAAAATGGGTGTAGTCCAGTGACACTGCATATACTAGAATAATACAATGGTTCTGTACCGGAGGCATTAGAATCGCAAGGAGTGGCTATACTGATATAAGTCATGAGGCGGAAAGGTACTACAGATCAATTCCATTTAAATAACTGGGTGATAAAGTGTAACAGAATGGCCTGTTAACCAAGCTCGCTGTTCTTCAGGTCGTACTGAAGCCTAAAACAGTATTTACGTTGGCTAAAGTAAGGAAAAACAAGTACCAGAAGTATAAAAGCAAATGTAAATGCAAAGGCACATTTGCTGAGAGGAATATGATAACTTAGTAACAATATTGTTATTTCTTGCTAGTTTTAGACATTGCCACTGTCCTAAATGTTCCTCAAAAGAATACATCAACATATTTTTGGAAGGTTAATTCAATGCTACAGTAAATTCAACATGCAGGTAGACAGCATAATTAAAGAAGAAATTTATATTCATAGAAATATACAGGATATGTACAATACAGTAATTCAACAGAGGATACGGTTGTTTATAAGGGTAAACAGCAGTCCAACGATTCTGTAAGTAATTCTTAAGAAGTTTTTTATACTTAGACAATAACATATTTGTAAGCTGGTTGTTTTCTTTATTGCATAAACTTGACAGCTTTGTATACACATTCTTACAAAAACAACACATAAGTTAGGTTCAGACTTTTTTTTTTGTATTATTATTTTAAAATGTTCGTACAAAAATACACCAAAATCAGATTTTACTCCTTAGAACACCAACCCGGCGATAAAAACAAGCCTCACCACAAAACATATTTTCAGTCTAGTTTTGTATCCTACAGGTGTCTGATAAAGTTAAATAAATATGCAACACACCTGCATATCATTGGTACTTCAGGGAGCAATGAAGCACAGCTTTCAAAGGCTGCTGGGCAAATAGATAAAACAAAATCTTATTCATATAAGGGTTTATTCTTCTACTTGTTTTGAGAAGATGTTTACCATATTGCTTTATGTTTAAGAATTAAGCCATCTCTCTAAAATCTTAAACGATATGACTAATAACACAATGATGCCCGCAGGCATGGATTTAGGGGTGTGTAGTTTTTGTGATGCAGTTTCTTTCTTAACATGAGTCAGATTAAATGACTACGAGCTTTAAATAATACCACAAAGCTGTACCAATGTTTAAGACTTGGTGAAAACCATAACATAAAAAAAAAAAATGCTTTTTGAAATATTTTTTCTAGGATGGGTAAAGTCCAGTATCTATGAGCCAGAAGAAAATATGTACCGGTAATTCTTTTTATATATATATATATATATATATCACATATTAATTCAGCAGTGCATTCAGAACTATAAAAAGTATATTGGAGTCCATTAGATTAATCATTTGCTGCTGTGTTTTTCTATCCCAAACTGGTGTTAAAATGTTAAGGAAGTGATGAGTGGCATGAACAAGCACCTTGCTAAAATCTGCCATCAATTACCCAATATGAACTGTAACAAACACTCTAAATACTTAACAAGCATCCTTAATTGCTCTACCATAGCTACTCTCATAAGGTATTGTGGCAATGTGGTTGGTAAGGGGAACAGGTGTAGCGGTGATGCGATGCAGGAGTGATGAACAGACAACAGTGATTCAGTGAACAAGTGTTTATTTGTGCTGTTTCCAGGTCTGGCGACCGTCAAATAATAAATCGCCGGCCGTACACAACAATGTGTAAAGCGCGGGGATGGCGAACACAGTACAGTCTCACACATAAACAAAGGCACGGTCACCAGTCCTGGGTGATATTCAAACGTGCAGGTGCTCTGTGCAGTGATGCTCCGGATAGTGCTTTACGTGGCGACAGCTCCGGAGGTGTGCGTTAACTGTCTAGTGGTGCGAAAAAGACAGACAATTGTAAACAAACAAAGACAACACACAACACATAATACACTCTGAGAGCTCCTCTCTCAGTCCTTCTCTCCTCACGTTACCCAAACGAAGGAAAAGATCAGCGTTACCCTGGCCCCTATATGTAATCCTGCATGATATCTAGGTAAACGGTTGCAGCTGCCTTATTACTTGCAGCTGCCTCTCGTTTACCTTTCAAATCAATACGGTCTTACAACAGAGTCGCGCTTCTTTCCAGGCTGACCCACTTCCCTGACCGGGAAACAAACTGTCAGGCCAGCCCTTCCAGATACTTCTCCTCTCGTTCTTTAGCGCCCTCACAGGTGGGGAGGAAGATTCATCACCAGAACTCATCTTGCCGTCACAGGTATGTATAATTAACTGAGCCAAATAAAAACTATTAAAAAAGCATGCCCAGATGGCAGTTCTAAACCTCATAGGATTGTTCTTAAAAAAAGGATTGTTCTTTAAAAAAATAAAAAATGGACCTCTTCAATGTTATAATGACTGCTTCCCAAAAGAAATTACATGGAATGGATTATTGAACTAATGTTGTCAAACATAATTTGAACCAAAACTTTGAGCCAGTCCATTGAAACTTACAGATAAAGGTGGGGCTTGACTGGCAATATTCTTGTAAAAATATACATTATCTCTCTTACTTGACTATGTAATGTCTTTCTTGTTCCTTTTTTGACAGAGCTATGTCCTACAGAGCTGAGATTTTATGTATAATATATATTTTGATGAACCTACATATGAGTGTGAAGAATACAAGGATTTATTTCTTATAATAATGCATTATATTACCATGGTAACATAGACTCTAACAATATAGTTCAAATTAAATAACATATGAATGTTAAAAATGAGCATTCCCCAGTCGAAAATCAACATAACTACTCTGCTTGAAAGTGACATTTCCTTAAACCCTGAGGGGCTCAACCGAGACACAATGAAACAGGGGAGAGCATTTCATATCCTCTCAATCTTGCCAAGAAAGCAATGTTGACATAGCCAAAGGCAGTGAGAAGAGGAGAAGCTGCCAAAGCAATGCTCTGTGAAGTCTCCTCAAGCTAGGATGACTGTGAGCCTTAACAACATGTACCAGTACTGGGATAGAACATGTTGGAAACAAAGCCTTTTTAAAAGCAACAAGACTAAGCAGGATTTTTGGCTTCATAGGGGTTTAAGCTGGATACAGTTAATGGCACTGCCACATGATGAACCTCGAGCTCCAGTCATCTTCAAATCTTGTTGGAAAATCTCTGCACTATTTCATTTTTTTTATTTTTTATTGATAATATCAATAACTCTGAAACTGGCTGCAGATGTGTATGTTCCAATGAAATACTTATTACAGGTACATGACTGAGCAAAACCATGAAGGCAATCCCAAAATACATGATAAGAAAAAATAATGTTCACGGAAATGTACAACTCCCCTCTAAAACACCACCTCCTTCCCCTCATGTCCATCCTTCCCCACATGGACTCTCATGGGTGGGTTCCTGCTCAGAGCTGTGTTAGAGGCCTCCTCACCTTATCCTTCTGCCGGCGTGTCCCCAACACTGATATCAACGTAGGGCACTACAACAGTGGCGGCGGGGCTGGCCACCCCAGCAGTGGTAGTGCTGGCAGCGGCAATGGTGATAGCAGTGCGGGGCACTCTGTCAGTGGCGGTGGGGTTGGCCACTCTGGCAGGATAATGCGGTTCTGATCCGTTCCTCATCTGCTGACGTTCCTTCTCCCTCGCAACTGCTCTAATATACTTTCCCATAAGTATGTTGGTGGTTGTCTTCGAATTGAAAGGGAATGTTAGGTTACTTACCATAACCCTGGTTCCCTGAAAGAGAAGACGACCACCAACTAGCGAGGTCGTATCGGTCACCTTCACGGGTTCGATGCAAAAGAGAAAATGGCAGGCATATCCCATAAGTATGTTGGTGGTCATCTTCTCTTTCAGGGAGCCAGGGTTCCAGTAAGTAAACTAACGCTATGCATATGAGCAGTGGCTGTAATCAGTTCTCAAAATCTTGGGATGTTCCTGCCACAGCACATAGTAGGGCTCAATTGAGAGAGCTAAAAAAATCCTCTCCCCTTCTTGCTAGAATATATTTTTTTCTTGATTGTTCTGAGACAGTATAAGCAAGTCTGTGCGTTAAAAGTTTGATGTAAATTAGCGTTATGCTTTTTTAATGTATAGATTGTTCTATACATTACGTACGTGTTGCGGAATCAGCTCTCATAATTAACACAGGTAAAATTGGTTGCAAAGATAGGTCAGGGGCCACTTCAGATACAATAAGGAATGGTCCCATTAACTTCTGTCGGTGCCTGGACAATTTATTGCCTGGGCATACCTTGAGCTGACTTTAATTGACAAATTACTTTCCAGTCTCTGAAACGTCCTGACCTTACCAATTGAAATACAACAACAACTGGGAGCTTTTGATAAATGCAGCAGCCATGGGTACACTAGAATTAGTTAAGTGATAAGACCCTTCACTTTACAGGAACTGTAGCTGGGGTCCTGTTGGGATGGATAAGCCATCAATTATTTACCCTCTGCGTCTTAGTGCTATTATAAATAATTTTGTCTGTTTTGTTACATTCTTAAGTTTGTTATGGGTCAGTTTGCATTGCTACTTTTTTGTGTATGTTAAACAGTGACCAATTTTTTCAAAATATAAAACATATAGGAAACTCTTATCTGTAATTTATTTTATGACAGTATTATACATTCTCCAATCTCAATATTTTCTTTTTTTTGTTTGTGTTGAAAAGGAATGGGAAGTGGCCTGCAGTATAATCTGCTCTAATCCTGGTGTGCTCAGAAAATAGTTCTATGTTTATGCTACTGTTACTATGGAAGCAAAAGGGAGGGAACTGTAGTACTAAATAGTGATAGAAGAGTTCATTCTACTAATTATAGTATTGTGGTATATTTCAAGTTTTATGTGGTTTCTGTATGTCATATGGTACCAGTCGAAACAACAAATTAAACATTTTTAAAAACGTATCATTCTATTGTGTAATGTTTTAAAATATTTAAGTTTATGCATTACCTTTATTACCAAAGAATTTTCAGAATTTTCTGATGTTCCAATTGTTTCTTTTAGGTTTGTTGTTTCAGGATGAATTGGACAAAATCTGTGTTATCTACAATTCTTTTCAATATTTCGATCTGACCTTTGTTTTCTCTCATACACTTACCATATATAGTTGGTTGTATGTGATTTGTGTGTGGCCAACTCCCTGCTTGTTTTTTCAATTAATATATTTATAATGCACAAAAATTCCCATATGCCAAATACCTTTAAATACTGTATGGAGTTTTTGCCTCCTGTTTGAGTCAGTAAGTCTAGTCTCTGACAGGCAAAATAAATGTATCAGCCAGATAAAATGATATGGGATATCTAATACTGTAATACTTAATTTGTGGGTACACAGTAAAGCACAGGTCTGGTTTTGTCACACCACAGGTGTGCCCAGTGTCTGGATCCAAAGGCATAAAACAGCAGAAAAGGTTTACACCTTAGAAAAACACCCTGTAAGATCCAAACTATACAGAAAGTGAACATAGAAAGTGAATGATAATAAAGAAAAGGATTAAGAAGGACTAATGGATGTCATATATGAAGAGACAAACAGATAGTCAGACTGATACAAAGATTGTTAGACAGCAGGACAGCTGGGACAGGGAGTAGGCAGACAGTGAAACTGATGAACTTACTGATCAGTAGATTTATACTGTAGATAGACACAAGAAGTCAGAGACGAGATATAGTAGATAGACAGAAGGAGGTCAATAATTTTGACTGATTGATTGTTTTTGGTTAATTATTTAACTGACTCTTAAATGGTCTATGCAACTGTTTGGAAGTCTAGTCTTTTAATTTTGTCTGGATTGTTTCAACTGAAATGTCATAATTTAACAGTACAGAAATAAAAATAAATAACAGTATAGTGAGTACTGACAGCTCACTCCCTAGGCCTGAGCTTACACCATAACATACAAGTAAATATTTCCATAACTTGCCTTGCGATAAGCAAAGACTTTTTTAATGAACTAATTATTTGCTCTTTTTGTGGTTTGTTTTAGTAGTTTTAGTTTTCTAATAAAGCTGGGTTTGGTGGATATTCATGTATTATAGTTCTGTGGTAAGAGCCAGTACATTCTTTGATTCTGAAATTTCTGGATGCGGCTTAGGGACTGCCCAGCGTACGTTTTCTAGACCAGAACATTTTAACTATTTTGCCTGCACAAGTACATGCACAGATTTTTACCTGATCCAAGGTTACCATGGTAGCAGTATGTTGTTGACTTCATATGGGTGGTATCCTAGCTATCTCCAAGGAGCGTGATTAGCAATTCAGCCAAACAGCGAGTCCTCAGACTATTGCTACATGTAAATATCCACCAAAGGATTTTTTTTTTTTTTAAACTAAACAACTATAAAAGTGGCAACACAAGGAAGCTAGAGTGAGTAATGAGTTCACTAGAAAAAAAGACACAGTGCAATAAACATTTAAAACAAGTCCTGCATCATTCATAGATAAAAAAAAAAAACACTAAAGCAACTCACAAACACACACACACGCACACCCTTACAACACACCCTATCCCTCGGTGTCAGCAGGAAAGTAGTCAGACATCAGCAGGCAGCTCACAGACTGTAGAAAGCAGGTACATTTGCAAAGACATTTAATACATGCATTTCACATTGGTCATTACTGTAAGGAGAAGACCAAGACAGACACACCCAGAAATTTGTAAATTATCTAAGTGGGGAGACAGGAATTAAACAGGTTGTTAAGTTGGAACTAAGCTAAAAGAGGAGCTCCATTAATCCTAAAAGTTAACAAACGTATTTCTCAAAATAATTTTAGGACATGACACATGGCAGGGAGGAGGGTGGGAATTAAACAATCAACAGCACTTTTTCATGACCTGTATTATTTGTTGTTCTTTCACAAAACAGTTTAGAGGGGCAGTATAGAAGGGCTTTTCAGATACGCTTGAAAACAAGGAACTGCATTTATTAATTTACTAGTGAAAGTCCAGACTTGTCCCAGCTGAGTTTGGCACAACATGGGTGATTTTGGGCTGATATGCATTAACCACATGCATGAATGAAAATATTCCTGCATTACAAAAATGACAATTCAAGTTCAGTGGGGTAAACTTTAAATTATACCTGAATGAGCAAGTAGTTGTTACACAGGCCTGAGCAAACTTTTCTTTTTGTAGGATTGAAGAAATTTCAAAAACATAACATACTGTCGCACCGCCTAGTCGGGATACTGATAATCGTGATTGCTGTTTAAATGGGATATAACTCTTGGAGATGGTTCTTTCCAGTGCTATTTGTGTTGTTTAATTGGGACGTCACTTTTTTTTTTAATTGGGATACGATATTTTCAGATGATGAATGGAGATCGCTTTTCAGAGCAAGACAGGTGTGCTGTCACTTGTATAAATTGCGTAAACCACGTTGAATTTTTGAAGAAGGAGGAGTCTCCTGTGATTTCTCAGGCTGCTGTTGTGAAGAAATTTGGCATGTCAACATCGCAGGTGCGACTAATTTTGTTTAGGAGTAAAAAATAAAAAAAACATTGACTTGTATTTTAACTTTAGTATTTAACATTTAATCATTCTTTTTCTTTTCATTAAGAATCAAAAAAGTGTGACTAAGGTCGTCTCAACTGCCTCTCGCTTAATTGGAACAGCCACTTATTCGGGATATTGTTCCTTTTCTCAAGGAGTCCCGATAAAGTGGTGCTGACTGTATTAGAGTCTAAAGTACTGTTAAAAAATACATATAGTTGAAAAGTGGGCTTTACTAATCAGCCAAGAGAATTGTCTTTTTAAGATCAGCTGGCAGTGTTCCTGACTTCAGTACATGTCGTCTGCAAATTGTGCCTTTGCGCCACCCAGGCCTGACTGATCTCCGCTTGCGTTTGAGTAAATAGGAATTCAAAATTCCATAGCACCGTGCAGGCTGAAAAATAATAAATGCTTGAGGTTCTTGATGCTCTGGATGTCCCTCTGTTGTTCCAATTTAGAAAGAATAAATAGGTGTATTTGTATTATTATTATAATATATGGTGAACGATAATTTTCCTATGAACGTTCTTGTTTCTTTTAAAGTCTTATTTTTCATGGTGGTAGCGCGAGACCCATGATTAAATGTTGACGTGAGACCCATGCATAATTAGGTTGATAATAAAACTGCAAACTTCAGTTTTTAAAAGCAAACTCGACCACCAGTACATGAACGCAACAAGACATGACTAATGCCAAAACAAACAACAATGGCTTGCAAATCTAAAGTTCTATCGGCAGAAGACAGGGAGAAATGTGTGGAAGAACAGAATAAAGCAGGTACTCTTAGAAAAACAATGTAGCCTATCATAAGAAATGACCTTAGCCACATGCCCTCTGTGGGATGCTAGGCAGCGTATACTGATGGCACTCAGAAAACAGGGGCTCTTGAGTGACAAGGAAGTTGTCCAACTCTATCCTCCAAAAAAAAAAAAATTGTACTCCAATTCTTAGTAATAATACATGTTACTGCCTTATTATGCACAGTTGGGTGTACATTATTATTATTATTATTATTATTATTATTATTATTATTATTATTATTATTTCTTCTCTTCTTCTTCTTCTTCTTCTTCTTCTTCTTCTTCTTCTTCTTCTTCTTCTTCTTCTTCTTCTTCTTGTACATAATAAGGTGGTAATTCCTTTGAGATAAAACTTCATTTTATGTACAGTATGGTGTACTTCATGTGTTATAATGAGTTGTAAAACATTTGATACATTTCTCTAGCCTAATATAGTAAAGCAAAAATGTAACTTTCCGTGAATTAACCATGCATAAAGCACCATGTAATCAACGCTGTATTTAAAAAAAAAAGAGGCAACATTCCCACTAATGGATCATTTTAATTAGCAGTTTTTAAACTATAAATAACCTGGCTAAACGGTGGTTGGGAGTTCAGTTCGAAGAGACAGACAAGCAAACCAAGTGCAAGAAGGAGAGCGGGTTGGGAGAGGGGAAGAGGGAATGGGCTCGCCCCAGGTTAGGCTGCCGGAGCGGGGCTGAAGCAAAGCTGAAGTGTCTCCTCTCCTGGAGAAAACCCCAGTTTCTCTTGCAGCAAAAAAAAAAATGCATTAGGAAAGATAACCACATAATAGGCCTAATATTTATTTAGTTATAAAATGAATGCTGAATAAGATGTCTGTGTTATAACGTGCTAGCGCATCTTTTCTTCAGTTCGGATACTGTATCAAATGGGAGAGACAGAACCGGAAGTTAGACTGAGAAGTTGTTTACAGTTTGAACAACACCGGCACTGTATTTACTGTAGAAATATTGCATGAATCACTAGTATAGGAAATTGGGGAGACATGCTGTAGGAACGTTATATCTGAGGCACGTTATAACCAAGAGCCTTATAGCCTTATATATAGACCTAAACTCCTGGGGTTGAATGCAGCATACCAGTGATTCAGTACACATCAAGTGGACCAGAAAATCCTGCAAATCTGTACTAATTTAATCCTGATTGCAGCATACCAAACAGTAATTGATTTAACTGATCGGAACAAGTGGAACAAGTTAGACCGATAATGAGGACTAACCGATAAAATTTTCTTTACTATTGTTTACAGAATTCAATGTTAGATAAATATATAAATGTATCCCGATACAAAAAGAAATACATTTTTATTACATCAGTGTGATTGACACAACCAAACATACTTAGGCCAAAATAAATCTAATTTTATTTTCAATATGGATGATTCTAGTCTATGTCTTTTTATGCAAATTTTAACCTGGCAGACAATACTTGCATTTTAAGCTATCAACATTGCAGCATAGGCACAGAGCAATTTAATTGTGTGGTAATGGACAATTCGTTGTTTATAGTTAAAGAATATTAATTGAAATGTTATTGTGTTAAACTGAAAACGGTATCAAAAGGTACATGCATAAAAAGTTTAAATGTAGGGAATGGCCTCACCAAGAATTTATAAATATAAACAAATTTAAGGACAGTTAAGCATGTCTATATTAAATCAAGTTACATCCACAGAAGTGCTAGTGACATTATTTAAAACTAACAATTTGCTTTCATCAGTAACGAAAGCACAACGCCAGAAAGCTAGAAGAATGTAGTGCTGCCGCACTGCTGCGTGAGGCACAAACCTTGATATAGCCTTACAGCACTTCACAAACCTGCTTGTTACCATGGCAACTCACTTTGCTAGGCGTCCCTTTCTAGGGGCATTGCTATGATACCTTGGTGAGGCGCCTATTGGGTTTGGTGCAGTTAGAATTTAAATTTCTTCAATAATGGCTTCAGTTGGATCTGATATTTTATGCAACATGAGGAAAATACATTTTACAGTAAGATCCCAAGAAGAAAGACAGTTCAGTTGTTAAGGATGGCAGAATAACACTAGCACTAGAGGAATCTGGCAACCAGGGTAATGTCAGGGAACTTTTTAATTAGTTGAAGGGTTAGTGGCAGAAAAAATGCTTGCATTTTATGTTTTTTTTTTTTTTTTTTTTTCCGGCTTGTTGAAGATAACTATAAACTAATTGATTGAATGATGGCTGAAGAAATAACATCATTGACTGTGAGATCGAAGTGTGTAGCATTTTTGCTTGTGAGGTAGACAAAACAAATGACATGTCTCAGTTAAGTCAGCTTTCACTTGTGTTATGCTACGTGGACAAGAAGGGTAACACACATAAAAGGTTTATGGGTTTTAAAGATGTCAGCGCAGATCAAACCACAATTGCTTTGAAGCAGGTTGTGGATTCAGAGATCTTGAACTATGACTGCAAAAGAAAACCTGTGTCTTAGTCATATGATGGCACTGCAGTGATGTCTGGTGAGGAGAGGTCTTCAAGCCCTCATTAAAAAAACATGCTCCTCAAGCTCTCTTTGTGCACTTTTTTGCCCACAAATTACATGTAATTAACATGCAAGGGGCACAGTGTATTAAACAAATGTGTTGCTTTTTTGCAACTTTGCCAGGCTTCCCCACATTTTTTACATGCTCAAGAAAATGCACTTAGCTGCTGGACCAAATTATGGGCAGAAGGATACCTTACATGTGCAGTTCGATGGACATCTAACAGCAAAGTCCTACAGTGGCTTGCAAAAGTATTGACCCCCCTTGGCATTTTTACTATTTTGTTGCCTTACAACCTGGAATTTAAATGGATTTTTATTTGGATTTCATGTAATGGACATACACAAAATAGCCCAAATTGGTGAAGTGAAATGAAAAAAATAACTTGTTTAAAAAAATTCTAAAAAATAAATAACGGAAAAGTGGTGCGTGCATATGTATTCACCCCCTTTGCTATTAAGCCTCTAAATAAGATCTGGTGCAAGCAGTTACCTTCAGAAGTCACATAATTAGTTAAATAAAGTCCACCTGTGTGCAATCTAAGTGTCACATGATCTGTCACGTGATCTCAGTATACACACCTGTTCTGAAAGGCCCCAGAGTCTGCAACACCACTAAGGAAGGGGCACCACCAAGCAAGCGGCACCATGAAGACCAAGGAGCATTCCAAACAGGTCAGGGACAAAGTTGTGGAGAAGTACAGATCAGGGTTGGGTTATAAAAAAATATCAGAAACTTTGAACATCCCACGGAGCACCATTAAAGCCATTATTAAAAAATGCAAAGAATATGGCACACAACAAACCTGGCAAGAGAGGGCCGCCCACCAAAACTCACGGACCAGGCAAGGAGGGCATTAATCAGAGAGGCAACAAAGAGACCAAAGATAACCTTGAAGGAGCTGCAAAGCTCCACAGCGGAGATTGGAGTATCTGTCCTTAGGACCACTTTAAGCCGTGCACTCCACAGAGCTGGGCTTTACGGAAGAGTGGCCAGAAAAAAGCCATTGCTTAAAGAAAAAAATAAGCAAACACATTTGGTGTTCGTCAAAAGGCATGTGAGAGACTCCCCAAACATATGGAAGAAGGTACTCTGGTCAGATGAGACTAAAATTGAGCTTTTTGGCCATCAAGGAAAACGCTATGTCTGGCGCAAACCCAACACCTCTCATCACCCTGAGAACACCATCCCCACAGTGAAGCATGGTGGTGGCAGCATCATGCTGTGGGGATGTTTTTCATCGGCAGGGACTGGGAAACTGGTCAGAATTGAAGGAATGATGGATGGCGCTAAATACAGGGAAATTCTTGAGGGAAACCTGTTTCAGTCTTCCAGAGATTTGAGACTGGGACGGAGGTTCACCTTCCAGCAGGACAATGACCCTAAGCATACTGCTAAAGCAACACTCGAGTGGTTTAAGGGGAAACATTTAAATGTCTTGGAATGGCCTAGTCAAAGCCCAGACCTCAATTCAATTGAGAATCTGCGGTATGACTTCAAGATTACTTGTACACCAACGGAACCCATCCAACTTGAAGAAGCTGGAGCAGTTTTACCTTGAAGAATGAGCAAAAATCCCAGTGGCTAGATGTGCCAAGCTTATAGATACATACCCCAAGAGACTTGCAGCTATAATTGCTGCAAAAGGTGGCTCCACAAAGTAGTGACTTTGGGGGGGTGAATACTTATGCAGGCTCAAGTTTTCTGTTTTTTTGTCTTATTTCTTGTTTGTTTCACAATAAAAAATATTTTGTATCTTCAAAGTGGTAGGCATGTTGTGTAAATCAAATGATACAACCCCCCAAAAAATACATTTTAATCCCAGGTTGTAAGGCAACAAAATAGGAAAAATGCCAAGGGGGGGTCAATACTTTTGCAAGCCACTGTACATGCCACTGTCTCGGAAAGAGAGAAACTGTGCCAAGTGTTTCAGGAGATTGTTGATGGCAATGGTTGGGATAGAGAATCTTGGCGACAAGTTATAGGATACCTTTCAGAACTAAACAACTTCCAGTTTATTTTCTTGGCATACTCCTACCATAGCAACAATTGCTACTCGTGCTGGGAGAAACAGTGTGATTTGGGGAGAAACAGTCAAAATATATTTTTATATATATATATATATATATATATATATATATATATATATATATATATATATATATATATATATATAAACAATTATCACACTGTTTGTTTGGCCATAGGTTTTGGCCATCACGCCTTTTGATGTCAAAGTCTTTTGTTTATTATTTAAAATGTATCTTATTTAAATAAAAGAAAATGCACTTGGACGACTCATCTTGGAGTTAATGTGTGTGTGCCTCCATTTCCTGGTCTGTGACGTCATCCACTCAGCCATCCTGCCACAAGGCCATTGATGTAAATTACTGCAATTTGTAAGTTCAGTTAACAATCACAAAGATTGGTGATCTGTGTAAAGAAGATCAGTTTAAAGAAGTGTTTAATTCTGCAGCATCTGCCCTTGCTGACTTACCTTCACCTCCAAAACTGGAAGAGGAAGACAGATCCCCTGAAGATGTTCAGAAAATGTGTCTGCTACTAGACAATGAAATAATTAATAATGTCGTTCAACTTTTACTCAGGTTTTCAGACATCAAGACCTTCCATTTCCTGGAGTTGCCGGACTCACCAAGATTTGTGGCTTTCAGCAAGCAGTTCGGCACAGATGCATTTACTTCACTTGCCAACTCTTATGTTACTTTGAATTAGATTCAGTTCTAGTATGATTTAGATTGTCTCAGGAATGAATTTGGTGTCATCTTTAAAGATGATCAGTTTCAGAACTGTTCTGTTATATGACATCCTGCTTTTAATCAATGAAACTGGGCTCTGTGAAGTGCTTAATGAAGTGTACTGCTTTTTCTGCTTAATTGCCACTATACCAGTAACAGTTAGTGTGGAAAGAAACTTTCCGCATCTCCTTAAACTCATCAAGATATACGTGAGGAGCACTATAGATCAGGATCTTCTCAATGTGCTGAAAAAAAACTGCTGTCTTTCCTGGAGAAACAACCAAACTGGAATGATGATGTGATTGCATGCTTTGCTTTAAAAAAATAAAGACAGATTAATGTTCACTGTAAATCTTTTAATGGATGTGAACTCTTAATTTCTTGCTGCTGCGTTGCTCATTTTGAATTAATGATTGTGGGATATTGTATTTGTGTCTTTATAGTGAATGTTCCATGCAAGTGTCAAGTAATGACTAAATAATATGTGATTTTAAGGTTCTAATTTGACAATTGATTATGAAAATTTGTATCCGCATTTCTGTAAGTTGTGTGTTGTTTAAACCGCTAATGTTGCTTTTTTTATTGATGGTTCTGTATTTTACAGGACTGCAGTCTATCGTTTGAATGCATTAAAATACTGTCAGTGGAGGCATATGAAATCAGCTGAACAAAGTAAATATATATATAATGACAAAAATAATCTGTTCTGATGAAAATTAGTATAACTAGAGAATGGAATTGAAAATACATCTTTAAAAAGAGAATATAAAGAGTATAGTAAAAGACAAAAGAAAGTTAAAAGAACGCCATTAATAAATACATATTCTAAATTATTACCCAACATTTTAAAAATAGTTTGGAAGCATTTACATGTACTTCATAATTCGGAAAAAAAAAATGCACAAAATATTTCCAAAAGCTCCAGTAGTGGCTTTAAGAAGGGATGCAAATTTATTTCCACAGTAAACATAAACGGATCATAGACACATTAAAGGGCATTAAAACCTGTAAGTATGCAAATATATATATATATATATATATATATATATATATATATATATATATATATATATATATATATATATATAAGTATTAGTAACGTATTTTAAAAAGTTTAGGCAAATAGAGAAAATATTTAGTCATAAGAAACTTGTCATGCAAAGCTAGTTTATAGTATATTTTGCTAAACATTTTACAAACTAAAATATGTATTAGAGACAGGTACAACATTATATAAAAGAATACAGAATCACCTATCAAACATAAGAAATAAAAAAGTAAATGAACCAACTGTTCAACACTTTACAAAAAATGTAATTAATTTGAATGAATTCCAATTTGTAGTTTTAGAAGAAATAAAATGTGAAAATGAGCAGTACAGAAGAATAAAGGAATATTTCAACACAGCTTTTTTTCCCCCCCTGCATTAGAATTGTAGTGATTCAAAATGGGTTATTTTTGTTTAAGTTCTGATGCCACCTTTAAATGTAAACATCAATCTCTGAAGAAGAGACCTTTGGGGTCTTGAAAGCTTGTGATTAATTTTTATTTAGTTAATCCAATAAAAGGTATCACATCTCCTTCTCTTTGTCTATATTCTCACTTCCTAAAATTCAAACAAATCCAACTCGACAATGTGCGACATTCACAAACTCAACGGACTCCTCTGAGAATTCTATGCCGCAGTGAGAAAGTTAGATGGACAGTTCTATGACAAAAAAAAAAAAAAAAAAAAAAAAAAAACCTTTTATAACTTAACGCTATGGACTTCAAAAACATTGCTTTCTTGCCTGATTCATAAAACACATGAACTGCAGACCTCGGCTCATAGTGGTAAATTAAAGGCCACTCGAGAAGTGCTATAGTTACCTCAAGGCTTCGGTCATTATAATCCCCTGCTGGTAACTACAGTCCTTCCCTCGGGAGCTACAGCTTCCCACTATACCCCTCCTCAGGTCAGTCAGTCAGTAATATTTATATATATATATATATATATATATATATATATATATATATATATATATATACATTTTTTAATGGAAATATTTGGACAAAAGAAGTAGTCGAAGACATCTTGTAAACTTTTTGAGACATGTTTCAGCAAGGGTACCATATATTCAATTGCTAACAGTCGAACTGTCAGTCTTTATAAATAATTGGTCATTTAGGGTAAACACTTCACATCATAGGAAAGAAAAACTTTACTATGACACTGTTTATTTTACATATAATCATTATTTTAGAACACATTTATATAGCAAAAATAATGTTTCTGGATGTTTGACTGGTTATTTGACACAACCAGTAGAAAGCAATCAAAGCATGGGAGTCGGGTGGGGCTTGGATTTCATGTTCTTTTATTGAAATCACCGTAAATTGGATAAGTCATGTTACTTAAAGAGTCTTGAGCAGATGACCAATTCTGACACATGGTTTGGAACAAACTTTTCTGTTTTTAAAGTCTCACTTCATAACATTTCCCCAGAGTACCCTGTAATTCAGATTAAAGTAGTTCACCTCATTTTTGGAAGACAGTGCTTTCCAAAGCCCAAGAAGTGTTACCTAACACAACATATTAGCACCATGAAAATGAACACTGCCAGGGAAATATAACCTAAAGGAATCTGCAACTATTATTTTAATCATTACAATTGTTTCATTTCTTTTTTTTTTTCCTCTGCCAAAAGTTTCTCCCAAAACCATTACAATATTTTAATAATTAAAGTGGCATGCCACATATTTAAAGCTTATAATATCTATTTTTAAAACAGAAAAACTGAACAAGTTAACTTGCAGATTTGGACATCATTCTAGATTAATCTGATGACTGTCCAGATGTATTAATGCACAAGTAAATATATCATAGAATTAAATCAGGTAAAATTAGCCAAATTGACACAGTCCTACTTTCAGCAGTACAAGCTATACATGTAACATTCAAGCACTCTTATAGCTCAGAATATATAAACAGAAAAAATGTTTTGTTGTTGTAATAATGTTACAGGAAACACCAAAATGGCCTAATAAGATAACAGCCTTTGATATATATGTTTTGAATTATGTGAGCCCAGGGGAACTGTTGTTTTAATCTTTAACATGGGTTATTTAATTATATAACCAAGAAAAACTAAGATTCAGAAAAGACAGCAAGGTATTCATTACATTCTCACACTATAAATACTGTGCAACTAGGTATCTGTATTTTGTATTTGCAAAGTAATTAACCCCTTTGAATTTTAATTGTGTGCAGTGAGAAATAGTAAATAATACCTTTATAAGAAACATACACTCTTTTACCTTTTGTAGTGTTACCTATGCAGATGTAAACTCTAATACTGTATATAGGCATGATTACTCCTGTTGGTCCTCCTGTGTTTTTCCTATTTTCTTTGTGTATTATGTTTCAGATTGTACACTTGCATTTCATAGAGTTGCCCCTCTTTACCCCACTGATAATTTTTGGAAGAAACATAGGCTGCACACCAACAACACACTTTCAATTGTTTCTGCTTCACCCTTTAGAAAACACTGTACAGTTTACTGTGTTTTCTACAAAGTGATTCAATTAAAATATGAACAAGTAGAGGGCTTCTTAATACAGCAACCAAGAGGAAATAACAAGCAATGAAAAATGTTACAAAAACTCCCCAAGAAACTGCTGATTTGCTCTATCCAAGCTCAAACCACACTTTGGTTTATGTACATTATTTCATATGTTTTATAAAGAGTATAATAACAGTCTACTTGTACTTTGCATTCATGGTATGCTTATAGTATATATTACTGATACATGTGCAATAGGCAGAGTTGAAGCAGTGAAGCAGATTAGAGATTCTGACTTCTGTCGGTGGTATGAATTTAAAAGTTTTATAACCACAAATGAAGATGAGCCTGGCTCTTTTATATAGATGTTAAGATACTGACTTGAAGTTTTTGCACAGCTTTCACCATGTTACATTGATGTCTTGGCCCAGACCTCATCCTGTAGATTGGCTTCAACCACACTTGCAGCCAAGCCTAGACACTTAGATATGTCTGGTATGATACAATAAAATACATTTCTGATGATTCTTCATTTATGTGTCCATAATCCTTGATATTTTGATGATTTCTTAGATTACTTTTCATATAAAAAAAAGGTTATACAAAGTTTCAGTTATAATTACGTTCCTATTAGCAGTCGAAATAAGAGGCACCAGTAATCTTCAGGTTGGATTTTCAGATAATATCGGATGCCTTAGGTCACCTCAACAATATCTTTCCCCGTGAGCTATTACTGACACTTATTCAACAAATAAATGTATCATGTAGTTGGTTCAACCTATTACCGATAGTGAGCTATTGTTAGCATTGGTTATTTATATATCAATTAATGATTGATTAATTGAAATCTTGATTGCACCTTTTTCATGTGTGTTTGTATCTACCAGGTGCAGATTAAAAAGATAACAACTCTCTTTTCAATGGAATGCTGTAGAGGATTTACAAATTCAAAGTCATCAAGTCTGTTAGTTACTTCACAGTAGAATAGGCTAATGGGCTTCTCCTAATACAATGACTTGTTTTTTACTAGATTTAGGCTTTGCAGTTGGAGACAATAATCCAGCTCTGACTGGCTGTACTAAGTTCCTCCAATTTACATTTTTAAGTCCAAAAAGGTCAAGTGAGGCAACAAGGTGTACGGGGCAATTCTATACAAATGTTATTGAGTTTGTAAAGTATGGATTAAAGCTATATGAAACAAGGGAATAAAAAAAAAGGTTTATGCTACATGCATGTTGTAAATCAGTAACTTTTTTGCATGTAAACTGCTTTTTCTTGTTGGGTGAATCTAAGAAACTAAGTTAAGTTTCTTATACTGTAGTTCTACCTTCGCATTATAATTGAGCATTCTGAAGTTACGAATGCTTTTGTTTCTTGTGTCACAAGATACTATAATGTATTATTTCTGTAACTGAGGCAAATCTGTTGGGCCAAGTCTTTGCCTCCAACTGACTGTAATAATAGCTCCTAATGTAACATGGAAGCATTTCTGAGTGTGATCTGTGCTTAGGAAATGTAGTTGTTGGTTGGTTATTTTATTTTACTTTATTTTAATTTTAAAATGTCAAAATTTGTTATGCTACATTTATAAGACGTTATAACACTTAAATGCATTAGCTCCACAAAAGTAGTTTTTTTTTAATGGGTAAAAACAGTTTGTGGCATATAGGAGACTTTAGGTTATTCTCGATATGATCTCATTTAGGTTATGCAACACTAACAAAAATGATTCACATTTGCAAACAGTTAGCATTTAATCTCAGATGAACCCCTATTTTTTTAAGTATCTGTATTTGTTTTAAAAACTGTGATACAGACATGCTTAATAAATATAGTAAACACAAAAAAACTATACAAATAAAAAACACAGAGCAAAAATGTTAAAAGGATGCACTGTTTTGCTACATTAAAAAATCTAGAACAGATGGCTCATATAGATGATAGATATTATTTACAGTGTTATGCATGGTTTCTATAGCCCAGAACATCACAACAGGATTTTGTGCTATACTGAATCTGTATGGTAAAGGATATAGAGCAGATGTATCAATGCATATTGACCAAATAGTTAGGGGTGAGTAACTAAAAGATTTTTCCTTTCCATGAAACAATTATATTTAAGACTTTCTAATTGGGAGTGGGCTAATTGTTGCCATCTACTGGTTGGTTTATATTAAATAAAGTATACTGAAGCACAATAAATGGCTTTGTCAAGAAGTGGAGTATATTATATCTTGTCTAGCATCAGTAGCATTCATGTCTTCTCATTTTAAAATGGCATATCTACAAATAAAACACACAAAAACAAAGGATTTTTTTTTCTCTGAAACATTTTGTGTTTATTGCCCTGAAAACATGATTTAAACAATAAACTAACTATTAATTTTAAATCTATAATATTACTTGGTAATGCACTCCATATCAGTGTGATACATAGTAGCGTTTATTCATTTTAGTAATAATGTCAGATCTGCAAGTAATTCATAATTATTTATACTGGTAAAAGATATAATGAACTAATGTTAATCCAATCTTTGTATATTTGGCCAACACTGTCTAATGCCTGTTTAATACCTTTTTAGTTTTCAAAGAAGCTGTTATTTCCTAACCCTATGACATAATTACAGCCTCGTGTGTGTCTCTTTTGTAAATTATTACTTACAGCAGTATGTTTGCTGAAAATAAATTAAATTTTTCTTTGAGAAAATGGAAAGGTTCGATTGCATACATTTTTTATTGCCTTTAATTCTACTACCTTTTCTGCTGGTTAATACACCTCACACAAGTATATGCACACATGTTGTTATCATGTTTATTAATTTATGATGTATATAGCTTCCCTGGGTAGGCTATCAAATTTACATATTTTATTTATGTTGGGGCCAAGCAATGGAAACCTGAGACTTTTAATGTATTATATTAAATTATATTATTAAGACAGTAATAGGTCTTTGAAAAGTTTTAAAAACAACCCATCTGATCGATATACTCCTTTATTAATGCCAATGGCTGCACAGATTTGACCACTTAAATTGGTAAATCACAGAGAGCCCACAGAGAGCCCAAACCTAAAAGTTTTTTTATAAGAACCAGAATACCTAGGAAAAGTATCCAAAAAAATGTTGCCAAATATATAGCCTAATAAATCTGTGCCGAACAGAACAAAATGTACAGTGCAAACATATCAAGTCAGAATTTATGATATATGTCTTCTACGGGTCTATTCGGGTTTGGAATTTTCCAAAAAAATATTCGGTCTTTATATATTATATTTACAACGCGTATTATTTAAGCACGGCTTGTCTTGTTTACAGGTCACGTTTGTATAGTCCAGTGAATTTATGTATATATATATATATATATATATATATATATATATATATATATATATATATATATATATATATATAATATATTTGTCATGTGCTTTGGTGTCCCACCCCTCCGTCCACCCTTAAATCCTGCTTGCTGACACTACGTGTGCTATATGCCAATCTGTGGCAAGCAGCTGCTAAAGCCTGCAGCAGAAGGTGGTTATACATTACATATACAACCTCTGAGGAAGATCAAAGAGCTACACCTTTTTACAAGGATCATTTTTATAATAATGAAAACATTTTAAGGATAAAACCTACAGAGCTGACTTTTTTAACAGGGGCATATAAGGTAACACGCATATTTGATACCAACATTAACTTTTGTTGTTATATGGGAAACTAAAGCTTAAAAATGCACATTTATGTTTGGTTAGATCTTTAAAATGAATACATCTGTTTTCAGATACTTAAAGTGAAATTCTCGGAAAGCTGCCCAGGGCTGACTGTTCCCCACCCCAAAGTCCTACTGCCATTAAATGCATTGTTACATTCATTTACCACTCTTTAAGGGTGCCTTAATGAGCTATTACAGCAATTACAAGGCTGTTTTAAAACTTCACAAGCACATTTGTCCAGTGCACCTGCAAATTATGTCATCAGAGGTCATAGTGAATGGAGATGAGACCTGAAGGGTAGAAGTTGATTTTCAAGCACAGGCAGACACAGAACATTTGAACCTTGAGTCTTGAGTGTTGTGAAACTGTGTGTGAATGTTATCTGATAAAAGCTGGAATGTGTGGATTGCATACCTGTATGTACTGTATATCCTAGTAAAGCTAATATACACACCAGACACATACAATTCCAGGTGTTTACGTGGGTGTTCCTGTGCGTAGGGGGATCACGTTGTTGTAGATTTCAAGTTCACTAAGTTGTTAACATTATTCATTTGATATATCAAGTAAAGAGAATTTTAAATAGATCCATTATGTTTTATGCACTAAACCATTCCTATTCCCACTTAAACCCTTAGCTTCTGACTTCTGACCAAGTAGCAGACGTCGCCGCCATTCTGGAATAGTAATTTCAACGTTTCTTTCCAAATGTGGACATGGATTTGTTTGATGTGTGTTAGAGCTACTTACCAGATGCCACATTTTAAAACACACCTGACGTCATTTCCACTGAGGGCACTTAAAAAACAAGCGCACTGCCTCTTAAATTAGTATGCACCATTGTATAACAACAAAGAAACGAAACCTGCTAACTGTACTACAATGTTGTCATGGAATTAGTACCTTTCTAACCTTTGAATCTTTTTACTGTGAAACTTATTCCATTAGGCTGCAATAAAATATGCCAAATAGCTTTAAAAAATGTAGAGTAGCCTTTGTTTGTAGCATGGTACAACTTAAGCAAAACTATTTACAGTATTTTCTGTTAATTGCTTTGAGACTGGAGGATCTGTGGAGGATTGTCACATGATCTAAAAACTTGTGTACACATTGGAACCTAAATCACTTTGATAAACCAAATAAAAAATCAAACCATTTTTTCCACACCAATTTTGTTCCATCAAGGGAAACAGAAACTGTGGCAGGGAAAAGGAATAACAGACTTCTCAATTAATGAAATAAGAGGTGTTTGTAGTGGATATGCTTTGGTATACATATTTTAACTTATCCTATTAAACAGGTATCATCAAGAAAACATTGTTCATTCATCTTGTGAGTTTGATCAGAACAACTATTCACATGTTGCAATCCATGAAAGAAATCCATCACCTGTGTATTCACATTGGTATCACTTGTTGAGCTGATGCATTTTTCACTTAGATTGTTTGGAATTAATTATTCACCTATTCTCATTCATGTATCTGTCAGTGGGTTATGTATGCTTAAAAGACAAAACATGGAAAAGGAAACTAATCGATATAAAACTGGGGTGAAGGGCAAGTTTTGCACAAAGAAAATACAGTCAAAGGGGATTGTAACACTAATTGTGGCATGTGGTGTATTATCTGACAAAATCTTGTTTTATCTGATTTGACTCCACCCTTTGTTGCGCCATTTAAATTCATGATGCAAATGGTGCATTTGCACAAGGCTTTTCTATGCTGGCTTTATGCTCCATCCAAGGGTCAAGCCTGAAAAAATTGCTAAACGCAATTGTAAATGCAGCCTCTTTACATAATTTGGTTTGTGCTAGTTTCAAAACAAAATCTTTGTTTCAGTTTAAATAATTATTTAAAACATCTATAATAAGTTAACAGTTGTTTTTGTTGTTGTTATTTTGTTTTTTTTTTTAATATTATTTTCCAATATAGTTGGAATGTTTTTACCCCTGATTACAAAGAGGGACATTATATTAGATAAAATCAAAGAGCCTTTATGTTTTTTTAAATCAACTATAGGCTTATTTTTCTAGTATTAATTTAGTATTAATGCAGCATCGGGGTGAACACATTAACTAATCTACCTTGTATGAGAACTGTACAGCCAATCATAGCTCTGCTGCTTCACGTTAAGTGAAATCCAAGGAGGCTGGGCCTTGCTCATTTTTTTTTTTATGGGAAAATAAAGTACAGCACATCAAACACTTTCACTGAGTCGGCTGTAAAAGTATATTTTAATTGTTCTGAAAAGTGTAAAATAAAGATTTGCAGGTTGTGAGTCATACTTTTTTGTCAAAGCATAATGCATTGCAGCAGATATTTACTCATTAAATTGTTATAATGTCTTGATTGCTCTTCCAAAGTATCTACATAGATATGGTGAGTAGTTATTTCCATGATACCACCTCTGTTTATCTAATGTCTGCGGTTAACAAATCTTCATTTCATTCAAATATCAACCCAGGCTGTGGAATGTAGGCCTAATGTCGTGACATGTTTTTTTTTTTTTTTTTCCAATGAATTCCAAATTACAGTAAAAATAGCTAACATAAAAAAATCGAGATTCTTTCCTAATAGTGTTCAGTTATAATCAACACAATACTTCTGCTGTTCCTCATTCATTATCACCTCCATCAATGCAATGATGCAGTTTATCCAGTAAAGATATATCAGTATAATACACAGTAGATTCAGCTACACAAAGTACAAGCTAAATAGAATAATCCCTTGGTAAGAACTAATTTACCCTTGAACTCTACACTGGATGCTTAGTGTACCCCAGCAAATATGATGCTGCAAGTTCATTGGACCAGCCACAAACAGAATGTGGGCCCTACTACTGTAAAACTCTGTTCAAAAGAGGTGAGATTCTATTAAAAATAATAATTCTAACCAGTTAAACTGAAATAAAGTTTTAATCACAAATGTGTTTTTTTTTGTAGTACCACTGAGTAGGATTATTCAGGGTATAATTGGTCACTTGACCAACTGGTAAACATATCTAAAATAGTTGTTATACCCTGTTTGTTTGTGTTGCCGATTTTGAACATATACAGTAAAGTGTGTTATTTGATCACCACAATTCAAATATAACTTTGAAATCATACAGCTTGTATTTGTTTGTGTGGATATAATTTTTCAGAGTACATTACTAATATAGATACATTTTCAGTATGAGGATATTTTTTTTAATTTGAAAAAATCTTCAAAGAAAAAGAGGGCAGAAACAGATGGTAGTGAAAGAAAAACTCACATTATTTATCATACATAGCTTAACATTTTTTCATTTAGAGTTTTGAGGTACAAGAAACTAAGTTAAGTAAATGTTTTAGTCAGTGCCTTCTTCCATGTATTCACATTATTTATATTCATAAATGACCCAGGTTTAAAACAAACTGTTGTGTTCTGTATCATTTGGGAACTAAAAACTACTTGGTCCTATGTGAAAATGCCATGTTTTAAGTTATTTTTTTTATAAGTCATAGCAATTGGCATTTGATTTGTATATTTATTTTGCCCTGAAAGTGTTTGAACTTCAAATACCTCTGTTGTTTGCCTTTTTATAATAGTAGATATTTAAAGTCCTTTCTAGATTTGAAGTTCTAGCTAAAGCCTTACATTAAACTTGCCTGATTAACATGCTGATTTTTTTGCATTTTCAATCATTTTCTCTGAATATATGCTAATAATAGTATTATACAGGTACCCTGTTGCACTGTAACAAACACAGCTAAGACCAAACATGATGCATTTGTGGATCAGGAATAAAAAGTTACAAGAAATAGATATCTACAATTACTTACTACAGCTTGTTTTTTTTTTTTTTTTTTGTAGAACTCCAAAAATGATAATTCAAAAGTATTTATAACCTTTTATGCTATGATAGTATTGTCTACAAGGTGCTAGAAATGTTAATATGATAATGCAGAACCTAATTCTAGAAATGTCTAGAAAATGCTGGATTGTAGGTGAGCATTCTTAGAGAGTATAAAAGGGTTAGGCATAGGATGATTGCTGTCATTACTAATAAGTCAATATAGAGAAAAATAAAGAGCTATATGAAGACCTTAGGCAGAAAAATATTTATTGTCATAAAGCTGGAGAAGGATAGAAAAAGATGTCCAAGCATTTGAGTATCCCAGTATCAACTATTGTTTCTATTATCAAGAAGTACAAGACTTATGGTAGTGTCACAACGCTTCCTCAGTCTGGAAGAAAGAAGGTTATTTTACCAAGCAAAAAGATGAAGTATTGTCAGGAAAAGCTCATTGGCAAATATCCTAGTCGTTTAAAAGAAGTTATTATTGCTAAAAGTGCCTCAATTACTAAATTTTATTTAAAAAAAAAAAAATCTTATAATAACCACAGATGATTCAGATAGTAATGTATTGCATTCACATAGTATTGTATGTTTATGTGTATGTACAGCATGTGATCCGTTTGCAGTAGGTAATTACATTTTTTCAAAGATATTTCCCACCAGTTTTTCCTTTGGTCTGTTACTGTGGTAACCATACAAACCAAAAACTCACAGAGACCCACCTACAGGAGAGTCAGGAGACGAAGACAGTAGTTCAGTCTTTGAGTTATGAAGTGTAACAAAAATGTTTCAGTGTACACTTTGGTAGGACAGGAACATCAAGCGGGTAATTGAAACAGTAATGATTTGATTACACAAGGCAGAGGGGAAAGCTGTGTGTGTGTTAGTGATGTGTAATGCGGGGTGAGAGTATAATTTCCATACGCCAACTACTAATGTAAGGTTTACGCGCTGTAGCAATAAAAACAAACCATTAAACTTGCAAGTCTAACACTGTCAGGAAGTATAAATTCACTTTTGAAACTCAGCAGTTGCTATACAAAGGTCTATCCTTTACTGTTCCTTGATTCCTGATTTTCATTAAAAGCTTAACATTGGGCAGGCATATGGCAATTTGCTGCCTCCAGAAGTCAATAAAAGCAACAACTGGGCAATGGCTTTACTGTAAAGCAAGGACTATTTTGTCTTTGCGCTGTGGTCAGGCTCCTCCAGTGCAAATGCAATCCAGATGAGACTCTGGTTCGTAGTAATGAACTAAATAAGAGACTTCAGGACAAATCCTCCATCAAACCCATTGCCCCAAATCAACCACATTGAAGCTTGATCAAATAGTGGTCAGTGCATATGTTGATGTGGGGAGAGGGGGGGTTACCACAGTAAAAACTGCAAAATCTTAATGAGGTTCCGAAAACCAAAGTCATCTGAGAAGTTTTACAAGATGTGTGCTGACCACATTGCGCACATAAAACTAGGCCAAAGGTTACAAAGCAGAATCCCTTTTAATAAGCTCCACTTCTAGATCCTACACAGTTAAGGGCTGTGAGTCAACAATACTAATTATCCTGGGATGTGCGTCTATGAAAGCTATTATTATTATTGACCAGGTGAGATGGTAAGATAAATGTTGTAATTAGACAAAATTTATATTCTGTTTTAGCTATGGAGGAATTTAATTAATGGTTACCAGTTCCCAAGAGATGTTTTGTTTTATATAATCTTGAGCACACATGGGAAATTGTTTCTATCTTATTACTGGTAGCTCTATAATTCTTAAGTTATTAAGGTAGTAAAATGATAACAGGATGACACATTTTTTACAGTTAAGCCTGACTGAGTTATCCAGGTATTCCACACATTTTACCAAATTACCATTTGCCGGGAAGGAATTCCCTCAAAAAATGTGATCTTAAAGCTGCAAAAATCTAAGTAAACTAGTTATCGATTACACATGTACTACCCTTTTTTTTGTTTACCAAACATACAGATAGATAGATAAATATTTGATTTGATCTTTTTCGAGGGTTTATTAAGCCAGACCTAGTTGCTAAACATTGTATTTCAGGATGAAGTACCTTTCTGAAATGTTATGTATTGTCAACAGCTATAAATAGAAGCCAATTAACTGATGAGCTTGTGCATTTAATCCTTTGGACAGACTTCTGCAAAATGTATGTGGTGAACTGGTCAAGGTTTACAAAAGTCCTAAGAGAAATGGCCATTTCTATGCATGTACTTGTATTTAGACAAACCTTATTAGTAGAACATCTGTATCATAAAATCTAGACTGTTTGAAAAAGAAACCATTTGGTCAGTGACAATATGCATTCATAAATACAACCTTTCAGAACACCCAAAAAAAGGATGTCTGTGTGAAAAAAAAAAAAAAAAAAAAAACACCACAATAATGATAAATATAAATAAGACTTTTTAATTGCTTATCAATGGCTGAAGGTAGGGAGGTTTTCAATGAAAAGACAAACACTGGTTGGTGTCAATATTTTGCGCAAGAAAATATAATTTGTTCCCAAGGATATAATCATACAACTGATGTTGGCATATTGCGTTATTGTACTTCTTAGACCTATACAAAAAGAAAAAAAAAAAAAAAACATTGTTCGCCTTTGTTTCACATTGTTGTACTTGCAAGCCTTGTGCTTAACATAATATTATGATTAGATTTAATGACAAAGCAGAAACGCTTTACAATGCAAGTTCCACAACTCAATTAAAATTCATACATACTGTTAAGGTCTATATCAGCCTTCACATATTTAGTTTATGTTCAGCAGCTGCAATGCTTCCTTTGAGTGCTTTCTGACATTAGTTCAATGTTCATGTTTGAACTCAATTCAAGTTGAATAACGGGTCAATTTTGCCTCTAGCGGCTGTCTAAACCACCTGTAAAATGCAAGAAGCAGCTCTTTTCTATGTTACACTGTTGGATTTTTTTTTTACTTAACTACAATTAATATTGTGTGCATACCAGACTTCCAAACCTTCATCTCATTATCTGAAAGCTTTAAGAGTGCTATGCCAAAAATCTTAATGTGCCGCATGTCAAAAAACTCTTTGAAATGTGCTGACCTCGCCACAACACGCATTTATGCTGCTGCCAATTTGTTTGCCATATTTTGCCCAATTTTTTCAAGAAAAAAAAGTTAATACTGTATGCCCACCACTACTTTTGGGGCCCCATTCCTGAGGCTTTATACAGTCTTTAAAGTAGAACACATTATTGAAATAATAAAAAAGAAGCCTTTGCTTTTCTGTGTGGCAAAACCAGAAAGTATGGGTATATTTATAAAGCCAGGAATAATCTCTTTCATCAAAATGTTTAAATATTTTTGACTTGGAGTTAAGACTTGCCAGAAATAGAAAAAAAAAAAAAAAAAAAAAAAAAAAAAAAACTATTAAATACCGAACTAAAGTCAAATTATGTGTGCATTAGAACGGATTGTATAAGTACAAATGTTATTATATTCAACTAGAATAAGAACACATTGCATGTTGTACTCAAAACCAGGGAAATTACTTTCCTATACCATATAGTGCTTGGTGGGTTAGTCATGTAGAGTTTTCACCTAATCGGTTATTATATTTAAGCTGAATATTGTTAACTAGTTATACAAAAATAAAATAAATAAACTTTTCCATGTCTGGTTTTTGGACAAATGTACATTTCTTTCCAGTCTGGAATAAAAATGTTACCCACCTCTGACTGGCTGAAGGCTTGTAGATGGGCCCCAGGGAAATGTTCAAACGTTCATTATAGAAGTCTTGAAAATATAAGTCAAGACTAGACAGGGTTTAAGAGGACCTTGATGGGTAGTAAAGCAGTTATGTTTTTATTAGCCTCACTCCTTGCCCCAAAAATGTCAAATACCTCACATCTTGTTACCTTCTGACTGACCAAAAAGTTAACTTCCTAGTACATTTAAAACAATATAATTTAATAACCCACTGTGGGAGGACCAAGTACCCACACACTAAGCATGTCTCCCTTGTCTAGTAATATGACACCCGGAATCTTGTTTTCTCTGTTCGCGGTTTAACAGCTCATTTTTTCCTTTAATGTTGAACATTACAGATCATTAGCTTTAGTTGACCCTTATCTAACGTGCAACCTTTACAGTAGAAGTTTTCTGGTAGTCATCTTGTGTATTTTAAAATGCACACAGTTAAAACATCTATTCTTTTGTTGAAAATTATGTACAAACCCTATATTTTTCTTATGATTACATATAAATACAAATTAGCTATTTACTAAAAAAAGTGGTTATAATAGTAATAAATACAAAATAAGAATTTGAGAATTCTACTTCATGTGCTGGGTTTGAGCCCATATACAATGTACAGAAATACATTTAAAAAATCATTTAAAAAGAAATAATTCTCTGATTAAAATATTTATTTTCCCAATTTCTTTTTAGTAGACATAAATAGATATATTTATTTTTCAAAATAGCTGTTTTTTATGTTTATATATATATATATATATATATATATATATATATATATATATATATATATATATATATATAGTCTTCATTGGGAAATATTAAAGTGTCAACAAGATTGCTGTTCAATGACAGCCACAGCCCTCCACAACCATATCCTGATAGTTCTTTAATACAACTTTTTCATATTCATCAAGGTAGAGCATAGAAATTGCGCTGAGTTCTGTTGGCACGCAGCAGGCCTTGGGGATATTTGAATTTACTGAGTTGACCAAAGTCTGCACAATGGCGTGATTTGTTGAATTTAGGTGATCTGCTAATGGAAATGGGCACTCTCCTTGGCAGTAAAAAGCGTGGTACCCTGGTGGGGCAACTATCCAGTCATTCCACCCAACGTCACTGAAGTCCACATATAAGGGGTGCCTCCTACAACTGGCTTTAAGCCTCTTTTTCTGCTTCGGCTTCCCTTGCCGTTTCTCCCTTTTATGAAGAACATGTCCTTTGCCATCATGGCTAAAAGTTACTAATAAAGGCCTCACTTGAGGCCAACTTTCTTCATCATCATGCAAAGATCTGCTGATCCGTACATGCTTTTTTGAGTCTTTCACCTCAGTGTCTAAGTGGACAACCTCCACCATAAACCCATGGTTTACATGCCCATGCATGATCCACCTCATGACTGCTGGGCTCACATCAAAGCTCTCCCATTTGCTCTGACTGTGTTGCACAAGCCTAGTATCCAGAAGTCTTGTTATATGCTCCTTTGAAGAAGATGCTGGTTTTATAACTTCATAAACGTTAATGCGTTGATAGCCACTACTGCTGTTTGCAATGGCATCCCGGACCTGATTCCGAAAAATCCTAAGTTCTGCAGATGTGATAAGCTCCTCCCCTGGAATGGACGTAAGATTAAAGAAGAATAGCTGTAAAGTTTTCCCACTCTTGCCAGACAGCTCCTCCAAGGATTCTATTGATTAAAACACCAAAATGACATTATGTTATTTAGGATCTGTGCTGTGCAATACTGTACTGCATGAAAAAATAAATACCCCCCCCCCCCCCCCCCCCCCCCAATACATAATCACTAGACATCTGGCATAATTGTTTAGACTGCTTTAAACATTTGCTCAAACAATGTTTAGTAAGTTAAAATTGTAATATACATTTCTATGGCAGTGTTTAAAATAAATCAACTGTCAAAATGTATATGATACATACACATGTCTCTTTTTTTTAGATCCATGATAATTGAGGTAGGCTAAGGGTATAATTTGGCTAGGTACTTTCACAGCTATAAAATCTATTCAAAATCAAAATTGTAGAGCTAGTCTTAAGAATGGCAGATTGCCATAACAGGTTAGTTATTCTCTGCCAAGTACATGTCCTTTTAAGACCATTAGCAAAGCACTGGTCTGTACAGACTATTACCATGAACAACATCTGTTATTTAAACAGGTTTGACAGATGACTTCTACAAATGAAGATACTGTATTTCAAAATAGGTGGCAGCGAATCACTTAATGAGTAAGATTTAACTAAAAATTAAGTGAGAGAAAAAAATAGGCACACAGTATTAACACTTAACACGCAATGTTTACACATGGATACAAGATCTATATTCAAGTACTAGCCTCCTACTCTGTTAAACTTGAATTTCAAGACAAAAAGGGAAAATAGCACAAAATGTGAAAACTATGCTTACCTAAAGTAAGAATATATTATTTAGATAGGAAAAAGAATAAAAATATATTATTTAGATAGGAAAAATAAATGTAATATTCCAAGAGGCTATAAAGAGATTTTGTACATCTGATACCTTGCAAACTGTCTGTGGGAGGAAATAATTGTTTTCAACCCCACAGGTAGAAATAGCATTAATAATTCAGGCACCTGTTAGAATTCAAAAAAGACAATGGTTCAGCTACTGCTGCTGCTGCCAAGTAAACATGAGTATACCAGTCTCCAGCCCAAACTCTGAATATATTGGAGCGTAGGTTAACTCCGGCAGGCGCATCACAGAGGGCGAGGCAATCCACACACAGGGGGAGGCGGGCGCGAACCCAAGACCTTTCGCACTAAAGCATAGCGCCGATACCGCTGTATAAAAGAGGCGGCTCCTTTGTAAGGAGAGTATATCGTAAATCGAGCTTAAGTCTCTGTATGTGATTACGTCACCTACCAGCTCTGCTGCTTTCCCCTCCCCGTGCAAGCTACAGTATTTTTAACTGGGACGTAAATAGTTGCTTCCGATGTCAAATCTAAACATAAACTTGGGCAAATACTACTTTAAAACAACTACTACTTTTTTTTTTTTTTTTTTTTAAGAAAATAATTTAATATACATTGTGTTTATATGAATTATATAACAACCCATTCAAAAACGCCAATATAAAATAACATTTTAAGTTTTTGAAAAAACAAAACAAAACAATTGTATATGGTACAAAGGCAAAATTAACGTACAACTGCAGCTACATTAACACAGTATAATAAATATTGTACATTTTTTCGTGCTTAGCTACCGTTGGGTTTGTTTAACATGATACAATATGCATGTATTTTTGGCTTTATGGCTTTTAATTGTGTCTATCTGAAACAAATAATCACACTCAAATCGATATATAAGTGGTATTATTAACCACTGAATTCCCCCTGCCATTTCTACTCTGCAAGATGTACGGACTCTTACCTTCATGATGAAAACTTCTAACTGTGTTTGCGCGGCTGGCAGACCTCTCTGGGTACTGGCTCAAGGCCGATCCTGGAGGATCAGGGCTTTCCTCCCCATCCCCCAAATGCACACGATAAAGGTCCAACATGTATTGCGGGATCACTGCGTTCTTGCTCGGATTTGGTCTCCGCTTCAATCCAAACATATTGAGCAAGCGAAGTTCAAACTCGTTTAGAATGTCCTCAGACTGTTGCGGGCTTTGTCGACCTGATTCGCTAAATTTCCTTCGGCCAACGTCTGGAATGAGCCCGGCAGAACCTCCGAGCAGTACCTGACAGAGCAGAAGGACCATAAGAGCACGGACCCCGGCGACCATGATCAATCTGAGAGAGAAGAGCTGCGTGTCAGTATTTCATGAACACTTCAGTATTTGTGTTGACAATACAAGAATGAAAAGTTATCTTTAAAAAACAAAACAAAACAACAACAACAAAAAAAAAAACCTTCATGACTGACATATGAGCACAAAAGTAAAGGTAACCTCAAACAGCTTTCAGGGGTATTCAGAGTTCAAAAGTACCACAGGGTAAACAAATACAAATAATAACAAAATCATGTATCTTGATATAAAGAAAAAAGTACACCCCCTTTAATTACGAATGAGATGGGAAATATCGGTAAGAACCACAGGAATATGGGAACATTGAAAGAGAAAAAATGTAAATAAAAAAGATAAAAAGCCAAGGAAACATCTAAACAAGGGAACAGAAACACCAAGGCAAAAGCAGAATTGCAGAATAAAAACACTGGACAAAAAAAAAAAAAAAAAGTTAAGAATCGTTTTCATAGGCTTAAGAACCATAAAATAAGTCGAGATCGAAAAGATAAACAGATGCCGAGGCTAGAAAAAAAAAGATACATAGAAAATGAGTGTGCACGTGAGTAGATGAAGCTGTTTACGTTACATGAAGGTGTTGTGTCTGCAAAAAGATTAGATCATAGAGTTACACGGCAGACAGGCAGCATTACAGGTGTTAAATCTACACGAACGTGTTTCCACTGCCAAAAGCACAAACACACACAATAAAAAAATCAACTACCTTTAAGAAATTGTCGATCAACTAAGAAGCACTCTCTGGCATGTCCATTGAAACAAATTCCACATGAGAAATAAAGGCAAGGGTAATATATTTATTTATATATCCAAATGTGAACTCCTTATTAAAATAAATAAATAAATAAATAAAAAACAAAAACAAAAACATAAATGTGAAAAGCACAGTGCGTTATAGCTGGAAGTCTGTGGGCATAATAGCGTCCTTCCTTGGCTGCCCTTTTCAGTACTTAAAGGTGTTTTCTTAATAAGTATAGATTTCGGGATGTAGTCAAAGGTAACACAAATTAAAGTCGAACTGGAACAGCAAGCTCTCTCCTGATGATAAGGTTCTTACTACTTTCCATACAGACCCGCTCCTCCGTGGACCAGCAACCAAATACTAGGTGTTCTGTGCGTTCTGATCTGCGATTACCTGTGTAAGGAAGCGTTCAGTCCGGTCGTTGATTTGCCTGTTTAATTGTAGCCCGGTATTTTCCACATTACTTCGTGGTATTCCACACAGCTATCCTGCAGAAATCAGAAAGCCTGCACAGCACAGCACGCTTCTTCTTACACATATTTTCAGCAGCTGTGAAGTAGGCAAGCGAAAAAGAATAGAGCCAAATTTTCAGATACAAAAATATCACTCGAGTTTCTCCCCCCCCCCCCAAAAAAAAAAAGAAAAAAGAAAAAAAAAACACAACAGGGCAAGAAAGTCCGTTCTTGTCGACGTTTCTCTTTTTTTTTTTTTTTTTTTTTTTAGTGTGCAAATGTGACATTCTTTTCCTTATTATTGTTGTTGGAAAGTCCCTCGAATATGAATAAAACCAACTAATGTTTACATCCAATGTCTTGCGAAAACCTTACAAAATAGGACAGAATCGAGGCTCATATGTTTAAGGGCGGAAGGGGCTTTCTTCGCCAGTGAGAGGTGGCCCTGCCTTTGGTGTTGTACGAGTGCTGGACCTTGGGGGGGGACGGACAGAAACACCTTTCAATTTGACCGCGAGCGCCCCCCCCCCCCCCCCCCCCCCCCCCCCCCCCTCAATAACCCCTAGAACTGCGATGTTAAAGGTTTTTTTTTTTTAGTTTTGTTAGTTAATAAGTAAGGTAGTTACCAGATACCTACGTCACGACTTCCGAGGCATATCCTAATTGCCAATACAATAGCTCTACATCAAGAAACAGGAAAACGTATCCTGATATGTTTAATAAACAGACTCGCGCAATGGACATTAATTTGCTATCTATTAAAGCCCACGTCCTAATGACTTTGTGAGCACATATCCAAAGTAATGACTGAAGTGCAACAGCCACAAATAAGGAATAAAAACTTACGAGAAAGCCCCCCTCCTCCTGCCTAATAATTACAATAACAAATGAGAAGCTGGATAGGCTACTGTTTGGAATATTGAGTAGACCCTGTTGTGATATAATACCTGCCCTTTAGCACAACCAACTAACTGTCCACATGTTTAGTCTTTGTCCGCAGGGTTACAGTTCTGCATTTTCTTTTTTTTTTTGGTTAATCAGAATAATAAAGGAGGTCAATACTGGTTAGAACAATGCAGTTTCTACAAGTTAAAGTTAACCCATGGACGCATTGTGCATTTGTAGCATATTTAATGTTAAAGACCTTTCTGCCGAAATGCAGGAAAACAAGCATACCATGAACTGTTTCTTTTACAGACAGCCCAGAATTTTAAAACCCTGAATGAAAATGTGACAAAATTAGATCCAGTGCGCCTACACGTGGAAGGATTAAGAAACTCAGATCACATGTGTATTAAACAACAATCCATTGTATACTTTTACTCGGAGAGGAGAGTAAAATCATTCGAGCCGCTGCTAATACAAATCGGATTATCCTCGCATTGATCCTGATTTGAGTCTTAGTTTATCGGGGGATTTCTCGCGACGTATCCCGTGTTAAAATTAGGCAATGCTAGTTAAAATTCACCAAACTGTAAGTAGTATAAGGGGGGGGGGGGGGGGGGGGGGGGGGGGGGGGGGGGGGGGGTGGGGGGGGGGGGGTTAAAAGTACACTATAGGCTATAGAATCAGAATAACAAAATATATAAAATGAGTGTGTTGCTGAAAATGCTGCAGTGAGCACCTTGTTTGTAAAATGACTCCTTTAGAAATAGTATTATGTGAAAACCCCAACACCTGTAGGGGGAGAAGGGAATTACTAAACAGTTTAATTATATAATTACATACAACCAATGAACGGACCTTGCAAATTGTATAATGTACATTGCCAATACAGGTAGCATAATAGCTAAACACCGTTTACCTGCTTTTGGGGAAAGGGTCTGAGATAGAATAAAACTCAAGACAATAAGAAACTCGTGAAAGTGAACCATTCTTTCTTTCTTCACACTCAGTCAGACAGGATTTATATTGGTATATTCCCCATGGTGATGGGTTGGTAAATCTTTACACCTCTAATATTCGTGGATACGTGACACTAGTGTGCCAATAACCCAACCCCCCATTTAAAAATCACTTAATCATAAATACCCCAGTTGAGCACACAAGCTGACAAATTGATCTTACTTAATCGTCTTCTCCCACTGATTGAGATTCTCTCTTTTTTTTTTTTTTTTTATATATTATATATATATATATATTATTATATATATATATATATTCTCAAACTTTTTCTGTTTTATTATTTTAAAAAAAAGTTTCAAATCTGTTGTATTTCATGACATTTATAATACGGTGTTTATGGCCGAGGCTGTTTGAAATGTAATTAGTGGTGATTAATTGACTGTATATTTTATGATAAAATGCATCTCCTTGTCAAATATGTTTTACGCACAACATGTCTACATTGTATCACATCTGTAGCGATGCATTTCGGTGATTTTTCATGAAAACACACACACTCACAGAAAAACGTTTTCGTTTCAGATATGTTACTATCGATTTGAATAACTTTCACCAAATTGGATATTTTTATTTATTAAAAAC
The DNA here is from genome assembly GCF_017654505.1 of Polyodon spathula. Lineage (NCBI taxonomy): Eukaryota > Metazoa > Chordata > Actinopteri > Acipenseriformes > Polyodontidae > Polyodon > Polyodon spathula. The sequence goes on from NC_054539.1 coordinate 25,344,809, forward strand.
ACACAACACTTAAAGTAAACTAAAAAATAATGATATAATTATTATACTGGCCGTCATACATAGTTTTAGTTGACAAATAATAATAATAATTTACTATTGCGTGAATGTTACATTCTGCGTTAACTGCTGTAATTCCCAAAGAACGCTTTTATTATCTCCCCTGGTCAAACAGGGTTGGAGCAGCGACAGAACAAAAATACAATTCATAATTGCTGTAGCAGGCCTACGATATTTTCTGTTTAACAAATGTTTTACATTTCTGGGATTTGCTAGCCTTTATTTGACATTAGTCACCTATACATTAAAGAGCAGGGTTGCAAAAGAGATCAACAATCATCTGAATTGCTAGAAAAAAAAAAATACTAAAATATGTTTTTCAATGCAGAAATACAATGTACGTATTCAAGTTTCTGCAATACAAAGTGTTCAAATGATTATGGTAAATAATCGGATTATTTTGTGTTTTGATATAGAAGGAAATCGGATAGACCCACTGCTCTGATAAAACATCATCTTGCTGCGATAGAAATTGGTGTCGTTACTATACTCCCGCTACAACCTTAACTAAACAGAGCTCCAGATATAAAAACAAAGTTTATTTCTTACGAAAGTAAACCAACATACAAATTATGGAACGAGTCGTTATCACAAATCTTCTGGTAACTAATTACATTATTCATCTGTGTGTGACCAAAACTGTTAGAAGGGAAACTAATCACAACTTTCCAAACTTCAAGTTACCTTTTAGCAGAATTTCAGCCCCCACACCCCGAAAATTTGTTTAGGTCTATCTTAGATGGATATAAAAATAAACACTTCAGTCGACTTTCGCATGTGTAAATATTCAGAAATAATTCCGTTGCCAAAAGCTTTTGGGGAAAAAAAAAAACACACATGTTTTCTTTGTAGGAGTTGTTGGATGTTAATTGAATTAAGATTCACTATACTGCTTAATTATTCGTTTTGAATTGCCAGTTACACAATTTATATAGCTCAATAAAACTGAAAAGAAAGCCACAATGGGTTTGTTTAATAATAAAACTCAAGTTTAATGATTAAAAATTGTCACACAACAAGGCGACAAGAAAAACACAAAAAACCCAAAAATCCCACATACACCTATGATACTTTGAACAAGTCTTCGAAGCAACATCAGAATTACATCGCGCACTTTCATCTGCAGCCACATTCGTCAACTACCATATCCTCATAATGCCTCAAGACAACATTGTCATTGTTGTCATAATACAGCATGGAGATTGGAGACAATTTGATAGGAACACAGCAAGGCTGTGGGGTACCCTTTGGGTCAAAAGAGTGGACCAATGTTTGTAAAATGGCATGGTTTGTGCCATTGAGGCTTTCACTTAATGGAAAGGGGCATTCTCCTTGACAATAATTTGCCATGTATCCCTGGGGAGCAATGATCCAGTCTTGCCAGCCAACATCTTTGAAGTCAATGTAAAGTCGCCTTGGTTTGCACACATTACTTGGTGTAACTGGGAGGTAATACGCGCTTCTTTTTCTTCGAGACCTGCACTGAAGTGGGTTCAAAGTAACGGCCACCAATGATGTGTAAAGTAGAGATTGAGCCCCAAAGTGATGATAACCCAATTCGTTTTCAGAAGAAATTACTTCAACTAGGTCATCTTGGTCGCTTGGCAGATCGGGATGTATCACGAGAACCAACCCAAAGTTCCTTCTATGATCTCTCCAGGTCGCTGCAATGTCTGTAAGGTTGAAGTTGATGGATTTGTGAATTGACTCAAAGGATTGCGACAGGAGCAGTTTGCGACTGTTTTCGGGAGACACCCCTTTTAACGCCGTCTTTAAAACTTTATAAAGGGACAAGGTGAAGGTCCTGGCATTCCTGGTTCGGTGGTAAGAATTCCGATTGAATGTTACTTCCAGCTGAGCAAAAGTCAACTGTTCAACTTCCTCCAAAACAGAAATATTAAAATAGAGATGGCGTTCGGCACATATTGGACACTGGCGACTTGTACCAGGAATTGCGTTCCCTGCAAAACGCAAACAGATTGTATTAAAACAATAAAAATATAAAAGTTGGTCATACATGTTTTGATTTTTACTTTACTGATGTCTATATTATGATAATGATTTATAGGGTATACATAGCCTTCTCTCTACCAAATATCTGAAATAACAGAGGACTAGTCATTTGGACCACGTGAACTGGTTTAGCTTTATAACGGTGTTTTAAACGTAGGTTATCTATCTATCTATCTATATATGATTAGTAGATAGAGATAGCTCTCGCTCTCTCTCTCTCTCTCTCTCTCTCTCACACACACACACACACACACACACACACACTCACACACACACACACACTCTGGATATAAATACCTTGATCTTGAATAAACCGAACAATATTCCCACGAACGTTGAATTCTGACACTCTACAAGGATCGTTTTCAGTACCAGAGTTGGATGTCTTGGCGTTTGTCTTTTTATTAAATATCTTCCACAGGACTGAAGGCACGGGAACGGGACCAGAAGGTTGTGGTCGACTCGAAAGCCCTAAGGAATTTAAAAAAAACTTCTCTTGTGTTTTCAAATCGTCCATATCGCCACCATGACAATTATACAATGACATTAGCGTTAGAAACACAACTGTAGGGTTGACACAAGCCATATTCATTTACCGTCAGACCTGAATGTCAAATCCTTGACGTAATGATCTCACCAGCCAGTTGTTCTACTAAGGTCTCTGAGAAAAGATTTAGGCTCTCCAAAAAATGCTTGCAGGTGATTTATATAAGGTGTTCGTTGCAAGATTAAAGCTGTATGCTGTTATTTCCTTCAATTATCAATCAAGAGTTTACCATTGTCAGGTGGGAGGACAATAACCCCCGATGTTTCACAAATGGTTGTGAACTAAGTTAGCGGCGGTACCCTTTGTATTGGCGGAGGGCCTTTGTTTTCCAACAGCCATTCTGTTTTAAAAAGCATGGGGTTTTTATTTGGTTACGGGACGGCTTAAAAAAGATTAGGGAGTAGTCCTCATTTTGTTTTCCAATACCAATATAATTTGCAGTTTAAAACTATGTTTTTTTTTTTGTTTTTTTTTTGTTTTGTTTTGTTTTTGTTTTTTTCACATACAAAGGTAATATACTGAATGTAATTATAAATGAGGAAAATCAAGTACAGAAAAACGCATCCTGGGCATTAGCTATTTAGTTGCCTGAGTCGACTATAATGTTGCCCTTTTCCCATCCATGTTGATCTGCAATTGTTCCCCATGTTTTATATGCTTGATACAACGGGGTCAACTTATATTAATAAGTAGAATACAATAAACAGATATGCTGATTAATAATAACTTTCTAAGGAAAGCTTTTTTTTAAATATATA